>NC_138548.1:279739389-279976889 GCF_964273705.1 Natrix helvetica
TGATGAATGCCAAGAGAAATTCAAGCCAGACTGTCTGCTTTGACCTTTTTAATAGTCAAGTCCATTATTCTGGTCATAGGGCATTGCTCATTCACAGAGAATGTACCATTAGGTGTTGAGCACACACCATTCTTTAATTATTGCCAAAGAATGAAAAAGGACTAATACTTTATATGTAACAGAATGGAGAGATAAATCATCAGCTCTTGAAATTCTTTTAAGAACTATGCAGATTAAATTCCACTCCTAAAGGAACAGAAAGGATTCTCACAGTTGGTGTTGAATTTTCGGGCTCACATATTTTTATATTATAGCTGTGAAGTCCTTTGTGATTATATATACTGGACTGGTATATAATATTACATAAAGAAACACTTGAAAAATGTCTTGTTTAATAGTAAGTGGTTAGTCTGGGTCAGTTGCTGGTTTTTTTTTAGCAGTAAAATAAATTTGAAACAGACCTAAACAGTATCTGATTCTAGACACTTAAACATTTGAAAAATGATGCCATAAAGCATACTTAGTATTGACACTTTCTAACAGAGAAACATACTATTAAAAAATAAATTAACAGAACAAGTTCATTTGTCATGCTGCATATATTTCAAGGAAATAGAACTCACATTAAAAGTTGGTTTGCAATAGTAAATCATTTTGAGTAGAGACCCTCACTGTCAGAAACATCTAAGATACCCTTCTTTGCATATAGTTCTATTGTAGATATATTTCATAGAACATTAATTCTAATAGTGTGTGACTATTCTACATTAGACACAATATGGATTGTATGTTAGCTGTACAGCAGATGGCAGCATGTTCCTCACCTTAAGTAATCTCAGAAAAGCTAAAGTTGGAAGTGGTTATAACTTGGATGGGAGACCACCAGAAAATCCCAGGGATGGAGAGTGGATTACATAACAATAAAACATTCTGGAAGAAGGCAATGGCAAGTTATGTATTTTATTGCTATCAAGAAAACTACATATCTAGTTCAGCTTGGCTCAAGGAATCAAGTGCTTGGCTACATTTACAAAGAATATCTACATTCAAATGCAGAATTGGTTTTCCTACTTATTACAAATATAATTTTTCAATATAACTCTGGATGCCTCGAATTTAGAAGCTCTTCTAGTATCTTTTATTCCAGTATCTCAATTATTACACTTTATTGCATGTCAGGAAGGCTAAAGTTCAAAATAAACAGAAATCAGTGACGAGTGCTCAAAATGAAAAAGGCCATGTTCATATATATTCAAAGTAAATATGAGAAATAAAGCTAGGTATACAAACTGTGCAATGAAGACAGCAACATGCCAATAGGTAAAAAGAAAAGGTGGAGCTACTATTTTGGTTCTGTCTTCTCCAGCAGGTAAGTGTGTGTCCCTCAAATAAGTTATGAAGACAAAGACAGAACTAAAGCATGCGATTGTTAGAAGCATGATTAGAGATTAATCTCCTTATTTTGAATGATTTAAATTTCCAAGGAGCTGATGAATTGCATCCTAGGCTGTTAAAGGAAGTTGTGAACAGATTGTCTGAAACTTTATAACTTTTGAGGGATCCTGAAGAATTGTGCAAATGATTCAAAGCAGGTGGTGGTAATAGTGCATGAGAACAATCTTCTGATGACCAAAAGCCATACTTGACCATTTTGGGCAGATGAGTAGTACTAGAACACGGGCTGAAAAAAAAAGATTTTGAACTGGTATTTCAAGTGGGTTGTTTTGTAATTGTGATATGCCTATTTTAGGAGTTACAGTTCGTTACATTACCACATTACTTTTAATTTTACTTCAAATTAGGGAAAGCTGCCTTGTCATTGGTATTGAGAAATCAGAGTGTTCATTAAAGGTGCTTCAAACTAGAAAGAGATATGTAGCAAAGTACCAGAAGATTCTGTATTGGCCCTTTGCTCTTCAATATTTTTTATTAACTACAGTGATGGGGAAATATTCTTATCAAATTTGCAGCTGGCAAAAAATTGGGTAGAAATCAAATACCTTAGGAGACAGAATGAAAATTCAACTTGACTCTGGTGGATTAGAGTAATGGCTGAAATTAAGAAACAATTGCAAAATTCTTCTTTTAGGAAAAGAGATAATCAAATTCATAAGTAGAAATTGGAGAGCCTGCTTGGTATTGTTGAAAAAAAAAACTTGGAATAATAGATGATTGCAGATTGATTTCAAATCAGCAGTGATGGTGGCTGTAAAAAAAAGACAAATATGGGTCTGCTGGAATATACATTTGCAGATAGAGAGATGAGGATTGTGAAGAACTGGAGATCAGTACTGGTTTCCAATCAATCATACAATTGGCAGAGCTGTTTTCTGCTGCAGGGCGAAAAACTGTCATGTGAATGGGTTGATGTAAGAAAGAATGGAGCAAGAAAATGAAGCATCTCACAAAAATCCTCAACTCATTATGAACTACTGAGCTGTCATCACATCAGTTCCTTTTTTTAGACAGGTACCATTTTAAAACTTTAAAGAAAGCAGTTGAAACAATGGATTAACAAGATGAGCATGGCTGCAAAACTGAATATACACAAAAGCAGTACAAAACTCAAAAGAAAATGGGAAGCATCTAAGACAAACAGAATATTGAAAAAGTAAACTAATTTCTTCAGACACTTATTTTATTTAAAAATGCACCAGCAACTTTTTAAAGAATTAATTTAGCATTTAGAGTGACAATAAAAGTTAAAGTAAAATATTAACATTTTGGTTTTAATTTGAAAAATCAGTGTTTAAGTATTGATAAGTACAAGAATTCTCTGAATTTGTTATGGATTGTCTGGAATCAGACTAATAATAAATATAAAATGCATATTTGCCAAAATAGATATAAAAGTAACAAATTACTGAAGAAAAAGTTACTTCAGGTGTAGTTTTTAAAAAAAACAATTGTCAGTATGACATGCTTGTTTAGAAAATTAAGGAATAATTTGAGATTAATTTAATTGGTTGAGAAATTAAAATAATTAATCAGTAAAATCAAATGTTCTGAAGAATTTTATTACTGTTTAAAAACAGTGCAACTGTTTTTTGTTGGAAATATGAATAAGTACTTCTATTAAAATTGTTCCTCACTATCTTCCCAATCTATGTTTCATTTGATGCCCATCAAACACCTACTCTCTTTCTCACCAGTCTAATAAATGAAATCTACCTTGTTGTAAAAATAAAGCTAACCATAAATTACCGATGAAATACTGACAATTATCCCAAGGAACACGTTGCAGAAGAAGGTTGCAAGAAAAGTGCATTAATCTTGATGGGATCCAAAAAAACCTCTTATTAGATTAAGCAACATTAAACATACTTAAATATACTTAAGTCAAATCAGTTATGCTTTGCCTATTATGAATTTACAAATATGCAGAGGTGGAAGCTTTGTACAGGAGCACCATTCAAATAGGCTTGTGTGTGCCATCAATGATTATTTGAAAATGCAGCCAACATTCAACTCCAGGAGAGGCCAAGTATGGTCCCTTTACGACCTGTGAACTTCAACTCCCAGAATTCCTGAGCCAGCATAGCTGGCTCAGAAATTCTGAGAGTTAAAGTTTGCAGGTCATAGAGGCATAGTTGGCCATTCCTGCTTTATTCAGTGCAAGAAATGTAACCCTCAATCCTTCACAAAGTTCCTATCAATTTTCCTGTTTAAACTGCTCTTATAATTAAATAATCTCTCTTACTGTTTAGACAACTCATTAGAGCTCATCCTCACATCCACTAATCATGAGATGAATAAACATCACTAAACAGGCCAAAATGACATGTCCTCATGGCATTGGTTAGTCAACTCAACCTTCTCCAATTTAATCCAGTGTCTTCTCTGCTTCTACCAACAAATCTTTTGTCTTGGACATGATTGATCAAGGACATTTTGGAAGATGAGGTAACTTGTCACCACAACAATGGCCTGAGGGACAGATCACAGGTGTGGAGGAGAGCAGAGAGAGGTTGGTGCCTACAATGTGTTAGGCAATCTGGCAATGAGCTATACCACCCTTCAGAACACTCACCTACAGTCTTTTCTTCTAGTGGTTGGTGGGTGGTTTTCCTGCATGTAGGTAAAGCTTGGTGGAAGTGGAACAAAGCCAAAGGAGTCTACTGATCTGTTTCCATAACTTGACTTGCAGTAAAACACTAAGTCTACCACCGCCTGTTAGTCTTGTTACTGAGACAGAATAGACTCCGTTTATTTATTTATTTTTATTTATTTATTTTGTCAAGCATGTATAAGATAAGTATAAACATGATTATGAATACAGGAAATGGATATGAATAGGTGGGGACAGTAGGACAGGTAGGCACGTTGGTGCACTTATGCATGCCCCTTATAGACCTCTTAGGAATGGGGTGAGGTCAACAGTAGACAGTTTTAAGGTTAAAGTAACGGGGGTTTGGGAATGAAACCACAGAGTCAGGTAGTGCATTCCAGGTATTGGCCATTATATTGCTGAAGTCATATTTTTTGCATCGAGTTTGGAACAGTTTACCTTGAGTTTGTATCTATTGTGTGCTTCTGTATTGTCATTGAAGCTGAAGTAGTCATTGACAGGTATTGTAGCAGATAATTTTGTGTACTACGCTCAGGTCAGATGGAAGGCAGCGTAGTTCTAAGTTGTCTAAACCCCCCAAAAGTTGGTAACAGCAATAAAAATTGTGCCCGTAGACTTTCCGGCAGGCTCCTGGCAGAATGTACATTAATGGGGCTTTAGAAATGAGCCCTTACTCTTGTGTTCTGGGGCAGCAAAGAGTGAGTGCTTATCCCATGTAATCACTTTCTTAAATATTGGAAAAGTGCTATCACATCTCTTCCTAGTCTTTCTCCAAACACTTGGAAAAGTAGACAGACAAAAATCAACATTAACCTTGCCAACATTGGAAGTAATTAGCTACAGACTTAGAAGTGAAAGAACTTGCTGTGCAATAGACTAGTAAAACTGGTTCTGAGTCTTCTGATCAAGGTGTGCACAAATACTTGTAACAGATGGCCATTCAATCAGCAGGGTAGGGTAGGGAGTTCATATTTCTTCAGCTGCAAATAGATTGACTGAGGCTCTCCCTTCCTCTTAACCTTATTCCAAATAGTCCTCAAGCCATTCTCTTTGTATTCTAGACTAGAATATGTGAACGAAGCATTTTTTTTTAAAAAATGAAGAATTATAATTTACTTAAGGCATTGCTGTGCTGCATAATGAAAACACACAATGAAAACAAAATATAGCATTAAAGCTAAACTAACCCACCACAGAGTAAAAGCAAAAGCAAAATTAGTGCAATAATCAAAATGACTCAGGTGTATTTTGAAAATTGCAGCTAGGGAGAAAAAATGGTTTTCACTTTCCACTCCAAACACAGCGGGGCAATGATATCATAACAGGGTGCCCCTCAGTGGTGGGTTTCAAAAATTTTTGGAACCTCTTCTGTAGGTGTGGCCTGCTTTGTGGGTGGGGCTTGCCGCCCATGTGACCGGGTGGGAGTGGCTTGCTGCCCATGTGACTGGGTGGGAGTGGCTTGCCACCCATGTGACTGGGTTGGAGTGGCTTGCCGCCCATGTGACCAGGTAGGAGTGGCTTGCCGCCCATGTGACCGGGTGGAGTGGCCAAGACGATGTCACTGAATTATTTGCCCCAATGGATAAACTACAATAAGATTAAAATAAGTACACAAAACAATAAAAGAGCTACTTACAGAAGCTACTTAATATCAGCAAACAGCCCGAGCATGTAAAGATGAAGTGAGGAAAGCTAAGGCTCACAATGAAGAAAGGCTTGCCACAAAAGTAAAAATTAACAAAAAAAGCTTCTTCCAACATGTTAAAAACAAGAAAAAAGTTAAGGAAACAAATGGTCCATTGCTAGGAGAAAGTGGCAAGAAGGTGACAAGCAACAGGGAGAAAGCAGAACTATTTAACTCATGTTTTGCATCTGTCTTTACACAAAGGGATAAAACAGTCCAACCTGTCAAAAGCAGCACCACAAAAATCAGATTAGGAACACAAATTGAAATAGGGAAGAAAATGGTAAGTGAGCACCTGTCTACCCTAGATGAGTTCAAATCACCAGGACCGGATGGATTACACCCCAGGGTTCTGAAGGAACTAGCAGACGAGATCTCAGAACCACTGAATTATATCTTTCAGAGATCCTGGAACACCGGGGAACTACCAGAGGACTGGAAAAGAGCTGATGTGGTTCCCATCTTCAAAAAAGGGAAAAAAATAGATCCAGGAAACTACAGACCTATCAGCCTGACCTCAATACCAGGAAAGATTCTGGAAAAAATAATCAAGCAACGAATTTGCGAACACCTAGAAGCAAACAAAGTAATAGCCAAAAGTCAACATGGATTTGTCAAAAACAGATCATGCCAGACTAATCTTATTGCATTCTTTGATAATGTGACAAAATTAGTGGACCAGAAGAATGCCGTTGATATAGTTTACTTGGACTTCAGTAAGGCTTTTGATAAGGTAGACCATAACCTACTACTAGATAAAGTAGAAGAATGTGGGTTAGACAGCATCACCACCAGATGGATTCATAACTGGCTGACCAACCGCACTCAACATGTAGTCCTCAATGGAACTGCATCTACATGGAGGGAAGTATGCAGTGGAGTACCCCAAGGCTCTGTTTTAGGCCCAGTACTCTTCAACATCTTCATCAATGATTTGGATGAGGGAATAAATGGGGAACTCATCAAATTTGCAGATGACACCAAGCTGGCAGGAATAGCCAACACTCCAGAAGATAGGCTTAAGATACAGAAGGATCTTGACAAACTTGAACATTGGGCACTATCTAATAAAATGAAATTCAATGGTGAAAAGAGTAAGGTTCTACATTTAGGCAACAAAAACGGAATGCACAGGTACAGTATAGGTGGTACCGTGCTCAATAGTAGTAACTGTGAGAGGGATCTTGGAGTTCTAGTGGACAACCATTTAAATATGAGCCAGCAGTGTGCAGCAGCTGCCAAAAAAGCCAACACAGTTCTAGGCTGCATCAACAGAGGGATAGAATCAAGATCACGTGAAGTGTTAATACCACTTTATAATGCCTTGGTAAGGCCACACTTGGAATACTGCATTCAGTTCTGGTCGCCACGATGTAAAAAAGATGTGGAGACTCTAGAAAGAGTGCAGAGAAGAGCAACAAAGATGATTAGGGGACTGGAGACTAAAACATATGAAGAACGGTTGCAGGAACTAGGTATGTCTAGCTTAAGAGAAAGAAGGACTAGGGGAGACATGATAGCAGTGTTCCAATATCTCAGGGGTTGCCACAAAGAAGAGGGAGTCAAGCTATTCTCCAAGGCACCTGAGGACAGAACAAGAAGCAATGGGTGGAAACTAATCAAGGAGAGAAGCAACTTAGAACTGAGGAGAAACTTCCTGACAGTTAGAACAATTAATCAGTGGAACAGCTTGCCTCCAGAAGTTGTGAATGCCCCAACACTGGAAGTCTTTAAGAAGATGTTGGATAGCCATTTGTCTGGAATGGTATAGGGTTTCCTGCTTAGCCAGGGGGTTGGACTAGAAGACCTCCAAGGTCCCTTCCAACTCTACTATTGTATTGTATTGTATTGTATTGTAAGGAAGATGACTGTCCTTGCCGGTCTTCTGTATCACTGACTCCAATGAATGGCCTGCACAAAGAAGAGACACAGAAATGAACTCTTCCATTGCATGCACTGCACTAGGATGAAACAAGCACACAAAACAATAAAGACAGCTACTTACAGAGGGAAGATTACTGCCTTGCCGCGTCTTCTGCACACCACCACCTCACCACTTTGCTCCAATAACCTGCACAAAGAAGAGACACAGAAAGGAAGACTTTAATCGCATGCACTGAATTAGGATGAAACAAGCACACAAAATAATAGAAAAGGAAGGTTACTGTCCTTTTGTGTGTTGAAGTCACCCACTGACCACCTTGCTCCAATGAATGGCCTGCACAAAGAGATACAGAAAGGAAGACTTTAATTGCTTGCACTACTATATTAAGGATGAAACAAGCACACAAAGCAAAAAAAACAGCTACTTACATAGGAAAGATAACTGTCCTAGCGGTCATACTCTGTTGCCTCTTCATCCTGTTAAATAATACTAACTGCAGAAAAAATAAAACAATATTTGACTCAATTGTGGTTGTAAGCTGAGGACTATACTACAGGTAACAGAAGGGACCTCTGTTTTCACCCAAAAATGTACAGTCTTTTCAGGAAGGATGTCCCCCAACAAACAGGAAAGACATAGTCTTTCATCCAAGAAGTTAGATCAAGAATGAATGTCATAGGTAGATTCACAAAGCAATACAGATTTCTTTTTCTGAAATTTAGTTCTCAGTTCAAAAAACAGAAATATATGAATTAAGTTCAGTACTTAGGTCGGTCCAAGTAGCTATTCAAGAGTTAGTACTTAAAAGCAATGGTAAAGCAAGATATGGATTTAAAACCAGAAATATTTTGTTGGCTATTTGAAAGGGAATACAATACATATTTAATTTTACACATGTTAACAGCTGCTGGAATTGTGTTTGCACAACAGTGGAAAAACAGATATGAAAATGAATAAATATTAGAATGTGCAGGAATCAATAAATTTACAATTAAAATCAAGAAGGCTTTGAATACTTTTTCACGTGGGATTTGTTTTAGCAATTGCTAACTAACAGAAACAGAAATTAGAAATCTAAAAGTATGAAAGAAAACACCAATTATGTAAGGAAAGGTCACTAAAATGTATAAGGAAATATTATTAGTACTTGATCATTATTAATGTGTAGATAACTGTGGGACATTACACACCCACAAACTATGACAGTGCCAGGAAAACACCAAAAAATAACAATTTCCCCCCAAAAGACTGCAGATGAAACTAGTTTTTTCTCCTAACCCTAAGGACAGGAAAGACAAAGCCACTGGAATGAAAATCATCAAGGCATTGTGGGAAATTATAAAGGATAGTGCCAGGAAGCTCACAGAACCAGCAACCACCTCACAATTACCTAAACAACCAGGTATCACACAGAAACACACTTTGAGATCATAAACCATGCACCAACCTGCACACTTAAAAGCAACATATTGCATCACAAATAAACCATTTGCAAAAAGGAATAACATTTCTTGTAATAAACATATTCTACAAACAATAAATAAAAATTCCCTAAAATAATTTAAAAAAAAAGATATTCTACACACAATAAATTAAAATAAAACCATTAAAATATTCTATACAACATAAATTACAATAAAACAAATTTAAAATATTATATCCACAATACTTTTAAATGTATTAAGTATAGAATATTTTTAAATGGTTTATTTTAATTTATTGTTGATAGAATATTCTTTTAAAACAGTCTAACACAATTTTAAAAAAGATTCCACTCACAATAATTTAACATGAAACCATTTCAAAGTATTCCACGCACAATAATTTAAAATGAAACCATTAAAAATATTCCATACACAATAGATTACAATAAAACCATTTTAAAATATTCTATACACAACACATTTAAAAGTATTACGTATAGAATTTTTAAAAATGGTTTATTTTAATTTATTTTCAATAGAATCTTTTTTTAAATAGTCTAAGACAATTTTAAAAAAGAATCTACACACAATAAATTGAAGTAAACCATTTAAAAATATTCTATACTCAATACTTTTAAGTAAAATGATTTAAAAAAACTTCTATGCACAATAAATAAAATATTCTTTTAAAAAACATTAAAAGAATAAAAGAAAAAAAACGGGTCACATACCTGCAAGCAGAATCAGCAGCTCTCCGATGCGATGGATGCAGCAGGGAGCAGGCAGAATCAGCAGCTCTCTGATGCGATGGATGCAGCAGGGAGCAGGCAGGCGACGAGGCAGCAGGTAAGCTGGACTGAAGGGACAAGGGACAAGCGAGTCAGCTAGGCCCACCACCTGGACTCCAGCCAATCAGTGATGGGCGGGCCAGGCTAGCTTATTGCGGACGGGTGAGGGAGCGAGCAACAGGGCCGGGGCAGGCGTTCCGGAACTTACTTCCGGGTCCACCGGTGGAACCTCTTCTAACCGGTTCAGTAGATTTGACGAACCGGCTCTACTGAACTGGTGCGAACCGGTAGGAACCCACCTCTGGTGCCCCTTCTCAGATTCAATGTTTGACATCTCTCTGGCAAATCTTCCATTCTCCTGTACCTTAGTTATATTGCTAAGTCGACATTACTAAATGCTTCAGGACTATCATCCAAAGTGTTTTTCATGTGGTAAATCCTGGTGCTGTAGGATATTCATGATACTTATTTGAGTAAATAACGCAGATGGAGGGGAATTCATCATAAAAATTGACATTCCAACTATGAAAGTAATTCCTAGACCAGACTGATATCTTTCTATAGGTTAATTTTTAACCTTCAAAAGCTGGGCATTAAATTTACATATAGCCTTAGAATTTATTTGGAATGTAGTTAACAAGGCTTAATTTAATCAAAATAGGATGCTAATCAGAGGCAACTATGATAGAACAAAAATAATATCAGAACTCAATTATAAAGAATTGCTAACATTAGAACTGCTAGACGTGCACCTTCACTCCTCATGCTGAAAAATTCAACTCCTAGTATGACTGAAGTTTGGTAAAAACTATAAACAATAGGAGCACAATCAGCAATAGGAATTGTAAAACCTTGGACCATGGATGACATGCAAATTGGTATAATGTCTTAGCATTCTCCAACTATTATTACCCTGGATGAGTTCTTGGAGGAAGAACAGAATCTCTGCGGAATAGGATGGAATCAAGAGAAATCAAAAGGTGCAGTAAAGAGATGTTTATGAGGGAGGAGAATATCTACTCACTGAGGTCAAAATATTAGAAGCGTGAAGTTGAGCAATGGGCTCTATTTATCTGATCTGCCTCTCACATCTAGAACTACAGGAGCAAAAGTTTAGATAAAGAACCATAATCAAAGGGGGTAAACCTAGACAGAAACAAATCCTCTGTCCTACTAATAAGAATGAAGCATGCAATGAAATAGGGGCATGATTAATAGTTAAGGCACCTAGGCTAGAAACTGGGAGATTGTGAGTTCTAATCCTGCCTTAAGCATGGAAGCCATTTGGGTGACTTTGGGCCAGTTATTCTTTCTTAACCCAACTCATTTCACAGGGTTGTTGTAATGGGGAAAATAGGAAGAAGACATAGGGAGAAGACCTTGAGTTACTTACAAAAAATAATAACGGCGTGATAATAAAATAAAAAATGTAAAAATGTTGCAAACTGGGAAGAGAATAGCAAGATCCTTGCCCATTAAACTACTCAGTTGCAACTGAGCTGTTGATGCAGTACTCTTGCTGTGTACCTGCCAGACAATTTGGTCATTGACCTGAGCTTCTTATTTCTTGGGGCTCACAAAGTACTGTTGATAAGGCAGAATTTGGTCCCCAAGGAGAGCTAGTAGGAATAATACAATGGCTGTCCAGTAAACTGGACAGTTTTATTGATTCTGAAGCAGAGTCTGAAGAAGCTGTGGCCCGTACATATCCGTAATAACCATTATTTATCTGGGAAAAAAATAGCTATCAGATTTTTAAGGTTTTTCATTTTTTACCTTCTGTATCTACTTTCTAACAAAAGCTGACAAATATCTGTCCAGTCTTTCCTTGAAAACCCCCAACAATGGAGCACCCAGAACTTTGGAAGATAAACGATGTATTTGGTCATTGGGTCAGACAGTTTAAGAACCACTCTATTAAGAGATAGATAGTGTTATGTTTTTTTTTAATTGTCTTAAGATTTTTAAGTTCTTTGTGGGGAACTGAACTTGCTTATAATTTAGTTATAAATCAATGCCTGTGTAAAAATTCCTACTGTTAAAAAATGTGGGCTTATTGCACACACATACAAACGCACACACTCAGATGTGAGTATTTCACAAAAACTTTGAAACCAGTTCTACTGAGAAAATCGCATCCACAAAGCGCCTCCCTTATACAGAAAAAAAATCTTCTCCCTGTCACCCAGGCAGAGGATAAAGCAAATGTTCTACAGATTCTCAGCATCAAGTTCTTTTGATATGTGAGGTTCATGTGACTTATTTAGGTTGTCGGAAGCCTTCTGATAGTAGAATGAAGTATTAATAACAACCTGACATCTCATTGCATCAATGCAGTCTTCCCTAGTCTCATGATCTTCTGATGTATTTGCCTTCTTTCCAAGTGTTAGGAAAATATGGGAGTTGGCCCCAATATTTCAAGGGCCCCAGATTTTAAAAGATTGCATTAATAGGTCTGTAAACTAACTGGTATTACTTGTTTACTTACAGATACCAATGAGTTTTCCTTAAAAGCACTTTGTGTAATAGTAAAGATTTAATGATGTCTCAGGTTTTTTTTTTTTTACATCGAAGTATATAGCAAACTCTGACACTTTCCATTCAAAGTGATATATCAGCATTGTAGATTACATAGAAGATACCATGCATTAATGGATGGCCAATTTTATATGGAGTTGTTATCATGAATTTGATTAAACTAAAAAATCTTCTAGTTAATTTGTGCTTGCACAAAGCAAAAGGAAAAGTACTTTTAAGCGCAAAGGGAAAAAGAAGGCAATTTGGAAAATATTTGCTTAAAAGGGTATCAAATATCACACATGAATTATACATTTTAAAAAAGGTTATTATTGGCTGTTCAAAGTACAATTGGAGACTAGCCTTTTGGAAACAGAGCTAGTAAGAAACATTCAAATCTGCATACTATTTTTAGTTTCAAGCATCCTAAGACAAAGTACATGCTTACACGTTTCAGAGAGATTTAATAATTAATATCAAAAGAAAAAAACCTGAGGAAACTTTATTAATTACTTCAAAAAATTAAAATATTTCAATAGTGTCAGGCAATTATTGTGGATAATTTCCAAATTATATTGTATCCAGCACACTCCCATTTGATCCTATATTCCCTATATCTAGAGATCAGAGCAAGCACACATAATATTCAGAACAGGTAGCAACATTTATGTAACTTGATATTTATTTATAAAACATCAGAAAAAATACACAAAACCAAACAAAGGCAGTTGACTAGCAAAGCAAAGGAGAAAGGCAAAAAAAGAAGAAAAAGACAAAGAAAAACAGGAAAAAATACATTATTTATATATCAAAAGGATACAAAAACTTTCCAGAGTCACTGGAAACAATATTGTGGGCAATTAGCATGGAAAAATTCCAAAGAGAGGGGCCCTTTTGATGATTAAGGTTTAATCCTTTTATTTATATAACAGCAGCAGAACAGAGGACACCAAGTGAGTCCTTGTAGCATAAAGGGAACAATTTGATGGATGGAGAATGAAAATGGCTACCAGCATGGATGAAAAAAAAAGTTGATATAATCCAATGTTTTTCAAAACTTGATAACTTAAAATTCTCTCTCTCTCTCTCTCTCTCTCTCTCTCTCTCTCTCTCTCTCTCTCTCTCTCTCTCTCTCTCTCTCTCCCTCCCTCCCTCCCTCCCTCCCTCCCTCCCTCCCTCCCTCCTGTATTTAGAATTGATGATGTTACTCTTCAAATTTCTCCATAGAAAATTATGAGGGGGAATCTGATTTATAGACTTCAGAGATTATAGATTTGAAGAGACTTGATTGAAGCTAATTCATAGAATCAGGAAATAAATTATACAATGTAAATTTATGCTGTTGTTTTTGTCAACAGATGTGTAGGATATGATCAGGCTGAGTCCGAGAGAGGGGTCAAATGCATTATCAGTCATGAGTCCTTGCATGCACACAAGAGATCTAAGTCCATTCCACCTTGAATTCCTTTGACTCTTATCTACCGCCAATTTGCTTTGACAATTAGTACCTCAAGTTCTTAAGAGAGAGCTTAAGTTTGCAATAAAACTTTATACTCATTTGAACTGTCTGGATTTCCTAACTTCCCTGGAGCTTGACAACATGAGAGAAAGAAAGAAGCAGACAATTTACAAGGTCAGAATGCACAAGAGTTTCAATTACTACTGTTTTGAAAACAGTTCCCCAAATCCCAGAGGATACTAATAAAGGCTGGCAATATTTGATTTTTAGCCGATGCCTATAAAATGGGGGCCATGAGGATAAAAGAAGGACGCACATCCTTCTTTTGCTGGACATCTGGTAACCCTAGCATAGGCCTTGAGAAATGTATTTACTTTTCTCGCTTGCTTGCCTATTTGATTTTTCTATTTTATCTACTTCCATTTTGATAACAATCAGTATATTTTATCAAAGAGAACTTCCACCAATGGTTTTTGAAGCTTGAAAGACACGAATCTCTGGTAAATGGTTTTTAAAGTAGCAGTTTAAAAAGGCTCTTGAGTTGAATGCTATAAATCATTATTGATCTCACAGGTATAGAACACTAAAATAAAACAATGAACAAAAAGTGGAAAAAGCAGATGTAATAATTATTTTTTTACAAGACTACTAAATGACATTTTTACTTCAAGAGATCACTCCTTAACTATAGCCTACACTGTCTTCCATCTTAGAAAATACTCACTTAGAAATGATCATGAAATCAGTTCATTATTTGTTAAAAAATTTAGATGAAGAACTGCAATGAATTAAGGGATAAATTTGCAGAAGATATAATCTGGGAGTTTGTCTTAGTTCCTGTTTCTGAGTTAATGAACTGTGCTAGGGTAACCATTAAAAAAGCATTTAGGACTCCAGCAAGTTGAAAAGTCTAAATTACAGGCCTATCAAACTGACGGCCTGCGGGCCAAATGCATCACACGTAGGCTACTCCCACCCCAGCTTCGCAAAGGCAAAAAAATCATGATATGTCACGATATATCATGTGACACAATCGAGTTTGAAACCTATGGTCTAAAATGTGGGCTTTGTAACAAGGAAAACTCTTTGTGAAGTGAGTGACAGTGGATATACTGAAACAAGGACTGCAGTCTTCACATGTAATAGTTCTAAATTCTCAGTTTTTATCAGAGAATAATTTATCTGAAAGAAATCCACGAATGTCTGACAGGAGAGATGAAAAAGAACAATGATAAAAGAATAATAGAATTGGAAGGGACATTGGAGGTCTTCTTGGAGGTCTTCTAATCCAACCCCCTACTCAAACAGGAGACCCTATAATATCATTCCAGACAAATTGCTGTCCAGTTTCTTATTAAAAGCCTCCAGTGATGGAACATCCACAATTAATGAAGGCAAGCCATTCCACTGGTTAATTGTTCCCACAGTTAGTTTTTTTTAAAAAAATCCTAAATTCATGCCTGAAAGTAGGGGAAAACCCACTGACGTCTCCATCCAGACTACATTTTAAACAGTAAGACAAAACAACTTCAATGAGTGCTTCCACATAACAGAATAACAGAGTTGGAAGGAACCTTGGTAAGGGCTTCTAGTCCAATCCCATGCTCGGGCAGGAAACCCTACACTATTTCTGTCAAATGGTTATCTAATCTGTTCTTAAAAAGGGGGGAAAGGAAATACACGAAAAACACAGTCGTTTTAATATTGGAGCCTGCTCCTCTGCAGGCTCTCAGAATCACTTAAATTCTCATTCATTTCAAACATACACGTTTAAAAGACATCTATATGACATTTGGCTCCTGCTCTATCAATGAATTCAATGAAGAGAAAACTAATCAGGGAACTTCATATCTGTATCAAAGCATTCATATCTGAACAGCAATAAAGAATCAGCAGCTGTGATGCTTGTTAAATATGTTGCAGAAACATTATTACCTGGGGGGGGGGCATTCTTAACAGAAACAAGTAAATTAGACATGGCTGCATTAAAACTCTGTCCCAAAGTCAATAGAGAAGCATAGGTAATAACCACACCTTGAATCACACTTGGAAGCCCATTGAGAGTCAGTGTGGCTTAAAAAGCCCCATGAAACTATCTCATAGCAAGCAATTACAGGGGAGAACCTTACTTAGACATGGAGCCCAGCAGAGAATCCTCCTTAGACAACAACTCAGGGAGAAATTCTTAGGAATTGACCTGAGCAATCTCAAGCCCAGATGTTGGACAAATTTCCCTCAAGAGTGCATTGTGGCAAACACCCTTAAATAGTCATTTCTTTATGCATCCCTTGCCTTTACAATAAGCTCCCATTAAACACATATAGTTCATTGCTACACACATAAGGAGACACTGGATAGAAGGTCAGAGGCCATCATTAAGTACATCTTTCTTAGTTTCTTACTTCAGCTGTACTCTAAAGTAAATAATATTACGAATATAATATAATATAATTATAATATAATATAATATAATATAATATAATATAATATAATATAATATAATATAATATAATATAATATAATATAATATAATATAATATAATATAATATAATATAATATAATATAATATAATATAATATAATATAATATAATATAATATAATATAATATAATATAATATAATATAATATAATAATATAATATAATATAATATAATATAATATAATATAATATAATATAATATAATATAATATAATATAATATAATATAATATAATATAATATAATATAATATAATATAATATAATATAATATAATATAATATAATATAATATAATATAATATAATATAATATAATATAATATAATATAATATAATATAATAATATGCATATAATCATGGGGAATCAAGTAGAAACTTAAGGCTTGGAATGCATAAAGTGGTATAGGCCCATGATAGCGAACCTGTGGCACACACAGCCTTCTCTGTGGGTACGCGCACCGTTGGCAGCTGGTCTTCACAGGTGCTGGAGCACCAGAAAACAGCCTGAAAATGGCACCAAAAATGCCCAAAAAACAGGCCATTTTCTGGGCCATTTTCAGACTGTTTTGGGGCCCTTTTTCAGGATGTTTCAGGCCATTTGTGGGCAGTTTGTGGCCCCAAAATGCCCCCAAACAGCCGGAAAATGCCCCCAAAATGGCCAAAAACAACAACAAAAAGGCACGTGTATGCTGGCCAGCTGGTCTTTGGGTTTCCAGCACTCTGGCACACACACATGCATGCACATGCATGTGTGTTCTGGTTTGGGCACTCGGTCCCAAAAAGGGTTGCCATCACTAGTATAGGCCATTGAAACTTGCCTACTGTTACATGGTGCATTATTTCTTTATTTTAGTTTCTTGGAGTTCTTACTGTCAACTTTTCACTAAAGAGCAAAATTCTGCTGTCTAATGAACTTTATCTCTTTGTTTTTCTTCATATGTTTTAGCCTCCAGTCCCCCTAATCATCTTTCTTGCTCTTCTCTGTACTCTTTCTAGAGTCTCCACTTTTACATGGCATTATTAAGACTAGGCTTACAAAATTAATTTTCAAACTCTTTTTTACATTGGATGCAAAGATTGTGTTTGCAATTAACTTGAAAAGTTAATTTATTGTAAGCTGCCCAGAGTAACTTTAACTAATGAGATGGGTGGCATAGGATTCATAAATAAAATGAAATCAAAATCAAAAGAGGAGCATCCTTTTATCTGAGATCGTTATTCCTGAGCAGCCCATAGGAGAGCACCAGCCTGTCATTACATAGACTGTGTATATCCATGAAAAAAACCACAGGGCGGCATAGAGCATTGATTTAAAGTAGGAATGAGAGCTGGATTCACCCAGATGCAATGATGCTGGTTCTGCAAACGAGCACATTACAAGTCTTCTGCTGTTTTGGCCTAAAAGATATTTCACATGGTTATCATTTTTATTAGTCTGGTGGGTAATGTGTTGCTTACTACATGGTGCTGCTAGATACAAGGTAAGAACTCAGCCTCTCTCTGTCAGAATTGCAACTTGCAGAAACCTGCAGAATAATGTGAGCTGTCCAGTTACATGTTTATCTGCATGTACACATTCTTAATAAATCACTGCTGAATTCCTGCCAGAAACAGTCCAGGGCTGATGGGTGAAGTGAAAGGGTACTTCCTCAATTCGCCTTGTAAGTCGTCTGCCATGCCAGTGATGGTTGGCTATTTTTGGACTTGATTTGGCTGTTTTTCCACTGTCATCCAATGGAGTCCTTCTTTTAAACAGTGCTTCTGGGCTTAGGAACTTCTGTCACTCAAGCACTTTGAAAGAGGGCTCAACTCTTCATTCCAAACACCCACCTACTCTTGCCTAGCTCTAGCGCCCCCCCCCAACCCCTGTATTAAGAAGTGTGTCTGGTGGATGCTTTTCCTGCTGACACTTGTTGGCATATAAATTGACACTAGCAGATTCAAACAATTATTCCCATTAACTTGTTCCATATTTGTCAAGTTAAAGGTCTAACAATACACCTCTTCTCAGTGCCTCCTCCCTTCTCCCCCAAATTTATACTTAACACCAGGGTAACTCCTGCAGCTGAAAATATACTTCAAAGTAGAAGCTTCCTGTGAGAACTGATGGGTTTTGGTTTCTACTTGCTTTGTGTATGGGAGGGCAAATGCTTGGATGAAGAAAAACGAAGAGATAAAGTTCAATAGACAGCAGAATTTTGCTGTTTAGTGAAAAGTTGACAGTAAGAACTCCAAGAAACTAAAATAAAGAAATAATGCACCATGTAACAGTAGACAAGTTTCAATGGCCTATACTAGTGATGGCAACCCTTTTGGGGACTGAGTGCCCAAACCAGAACACACATGCATGTGCATGCATGTGTGCGTGCCAGAGTGCTGGAAACCCAAAGACCAGCTGGCCAGCATACATGTTCCTTTTTTGGTTGTTTTTGGCCATTTTGGGGGCATTTTCCGGCTGTTTGGGGGCATTTTTGGGCCACAAACTGCCCCCAAATGGCCTGAAACATCCTGAAAAAGGGCCCCAAAACAGTCTGAAAATGGCCCAGAAAATGGCCTGTTCTTTGGCCATTTTTGGCGCCATTTTCAGGCTGTTTTCTGGTGGTCCAGCACCTGTGAAGACCAGCTGTCAACGGTGCGCATGCCCACAGAGAAGGCTGACACCCAATGGGCTTCCAAGTGTGATTCAAGGTGTGGTTATTACCTATAAAGCTCACTATGGGCAGGGTTGGGGTATTTTGGGGACTACCTGCCTTCAATTGTATCTCCTTGCCTGAACTGAGAGGATGGGAAACCTCTGGGCCTTTTCTCCTAAGCAATATTGTCTTCCTTCTCTCTTGCAAAACCTGTGGAACAGCACTCTTCCAGAGATCCAAATGACCCAACCTGTTAGCCCTTGGTAAAGCAAGCTCTGTGGGTTGATTAGTTTTGCTTGTACCTTTTGTACATGCAATGATTTAATATTTAGATTGACGGTTTTCCTTTTCAGTTTTAATTTTGCTATGCTGCCTAGAGCTATTACCATGCAATATACTCATAACTAGGTATATTAATCATTTAAATAAATAAATAATACTATAAGAAAGTTTGTGATCAGGAGCAGCTGATACAGTAACAAAATGGCTGATGAACTGTCTTTTTGAATATGGTCTTAAGGCAGTGGTGGGATTCAGCCAGTTCGCACCACTTCAGGAGAAACTTTCTGAGCAGTTTGGTGAACTGCTCATAAATCACTAGGGCAGAGAACAGGTTGTTCAATTATTTGAATCCCACCACTGTCTTAAGGCATACTAAAAGTTTAAGGACAATGCTATTCGCTTGCCTTGTGTGGTGAGGCAGAAAGGACTTCAGTGGTGGGAGCAGAGCAATTTATATTGGCTTACTTCTCTATTGCTTTTGGGATAGAGTTTTAATGCAGCCATGTCTAATTTACTTGTTTCTGTTAAGAATGCTTCCCCCCCCACAGGTAATAATGTTTCTGCAACATATTTAACAAGCATCACAGCTGCTGATTCTTTATTGCTGTTCAGATATGAATGCTTTGATACAGATATGAAGTTCCCTGATTAGTTTTCTCTTCATTGAATTCATTGATAGAGCAGGAGCCAAATGTCATATAGATGTCTTTTAAACGTGTATGTTTGAAATGAATGAGAATTTAAGTGATTCTGAGAGCCTGCAGAGGAGCAGGCTCCAATATTAAAACGACTGTGTTTTTCGTGTATTTCCTTTCCCCCCTTTTTAAAAACAGATTAGATAACCATTTGACAGAAATAGTGTAGGGTTTCCTGCCCGAGCATGGGATTGGACTAGAAGCCCTTACCAAGGTTCCTTCCAACTCTGTTATTCTGTTATGTGGAAGCACTCATTGAAGTTGTTTTGTCTTACTGTTTAAAATGTAGTCTGGATGGAGACGTCAGTAGGTTTTCCCCTACTTTCAGGCATGAATTTAGGATTTTTTTAAAAAAAGAAACTTTAGTCATCTTTGCAATCCAGGTGCACCAGCCTACAAAATGAGATTATTGCAAAGATAAGTGAGATGGAATGGATATATCTCTTTGAATTGGGACTGTTAAAAAAGCCAGTTTTCTATTTCTTGTTAGTAGCATGATCAGCAACAGCACTTAGACTTATATACCACTTTATAGTGCTTTACAGCCCTCTGCAATCTACAGAGTCAGCATATTGCCACAATCTGGGTCTTCATTTTACCCACCTTGGCAGGATGGAAGGCTGATCAACCTTGAGCCTGGTGAGGTTTGATCTGCCAAACTCCTGGCAGCCATTGATCAGCAAAAGTAGCCTGCAGCACTGCACTCTAACCACTGCCCCACGGCGCCTCTTGATCTAATGATCATCTGGGTATTTGCAATCCAGAGCTAGTATCTCTTATTACCATAATACTCTGTGAATAGAATTAAAGTGGTTTAAATGTGCCTTGAAACTACCATAGCTGATCTCCTTCTTTGAAGTTTTTACCCTTTGCCCTTGATCTTAATTACTTCAACAACACAATGCTTGTCAAACAAGTTATCCTACCATGTCCCATTTTTTAAACATCTCCACATTGTTGAAGTATGTTTCTTCTGTTATCTTACCTGGCCTTCGGGCAAAGTCCAGTTAACTTACTTTCATAGAATTTTAATGTTCTTTCTTTATAAATAGGTTTGGCTGTTTTGATGAGGACAATGGTGATGTTCAACATATAAAAATAGTCCCCTTGAAGTGAACTGATAGAACTATATTTACATTTCTGTAGAGGATTTGTGATTATTTTTAGAAGAATGCCAATTATGAAGCATAAGATAAAGATAAATAGATAGTGATAGATAGATAGATAGATAGATAGATAGATAGATAGATAGATAGATAGACAGACAGACAGATAGATGATTGAGATGACAAATCCTATTTCCATATGTTGTAGACATATTGCTTGTGAAAAACTACAGATTTGAACTGCTTCCATATAAAATGTATGGCAAAATTTGAACATTATGTATATTGTATTTACCATGGAAATTATATTGAAAAACCTGCCTTCTATTGAATGAGCCTCACTTTACTTATCTTTTAGAAGCATAGTACTTTTTTTTTTTTTAAAAAAAAGCTCATTTCTATCATTTTTTCTTTTTAAAAATAGCAGCACTGGTTATAAGAAAGAAAATCCAAAATCTGTATAAAAGCAATAACATATTAGGTTATTAATATAGGCTCAAGATCAGCCTCCCATCCTTCCGAGACTGGTACAATGAGGAGCCAGATTATTGGGAGCAATGTGCTGACTCTGGAAACCACCTAGAGAGGGCTGTAAAGCACAGTGAAGTGATATCTAAATCTAAATGCTATTGCTATTAATCAGTGGAATGACTTGCCTCCAGAAGTTGGGTGGGTGCTCCAAAATTGGAGGTTTTTAAGAAGAGATTGGACAGCCATTTGTCTGGAATGGTATAGGGCCGTGATGGCAAACCTATGGCACGCGTGCCACAGGTGGCATGCGGAGCCATTTCCTAGGGCACGCGAGGCGTTGCCCTTTCAGCTCCACTGCGCATGCCTGTGCTGGCCAGCTGATTTTTGGCCTTCATTTTTGGCCATTTCCCCCCCTTTCCTCCGGAGGGCGAAAAACAACCTAACACGCAAACCAGAAGTTTGGAACAGAGTTCCGAGCACATTGGGTCATTTTTCTCCGGAGGAAGAAAAGGGAGCGTCTCCCAACTTCCCCCCTTTGTGTGTCACTCTTTCTCTCTCTCTCCCCCCATTTCTCTCCCCCCTTTCCTTCCTCCTCCTTTTCCTCTGCACGGTTCGCCCCAGTTTTTCACGCTGAGCCATTGGGGGAGGACAGAGGGAGAGAGAGAGATGGATTGAGTGGAGCAAAGAGATGGGGGCGTCCTATTTTGAGAAGCCTCCCTTCTCAAAAGATCGCTGAGAGGAGGAAAGGGAGGATTCCCCACCCCACTCAGCGCTGTTTTCGATGGGAGGCTCCTCCCCTCTCAGACCTGTTTTAAGATGCGAGGTCAAAAGTGGGGGGGAGGGATGTTGCAGGCATCCACAGGGCGAGTGCTGGGGGAGGGATGTCTCGTGCGCATGTGCAGGGGGTGCATGGTAGGAGCATTGCATTATGGGTGTGGGCACGCAAGTGCATGTGACAGCGTGCGCGCACACGATTTTGGCATCCAAGGAAAAAAAGGTTCGCCATCGTTGGTATAGGGCAGTGGTGGGTTTCTGCCGGATCACACCGGATCGCACAATCCGGTTGGTCAATGAACCCGGAAGTAAGTTTCCTGCCCCGCCCCTGTCACGGGAAGGCGCCTGCCTGCGCTCCACCAGCTCGGGTGCGACCGGAGAAGTTTCTCTTCTCAGAAATGTCTTCAGTGGAGCGGTGGCAGCCTGCATCCCTTTCAGGAGCTCTACTGAGGAAACTTCTCCAGTCGCACCCAAGCTGGTTTACGCTGCAGAGAGGAAATGCCCACCTGCCTCCCCTTCGCGCCTCTTGCAGCTGCCAGCTGCTCAGGAAAGGCGGGAGGCTTCAGCTGGCCAACTTGTGTAAGACAAGCCAGGCAAGCTGGTGGGCGCATGACTCTGCCCAGGACAATGTAGAAGGTGCAGAATCAGCTCTGTCTGAAGGCGAGAAGGCTCAGAGCCACCACCACCCCTGCTTGCCCACCAGCTGAAGCCTCCCAGGAGGTTTTGGATGACGGGTGCGCGGGGGGAGGTCCAAGCTTTTTGCCTTCAGGCAGAGCTGATTCCGCGCCTTCTACGTTTTCTCCGGCAGAGTCACGCACCCACCCGCCTGCCTGTCTTATCTTACACAAGTTGGCCGAAGCGGCTTCTCTCTCCTCCTCGTCCTGCCAGCCGAAGGAAAAGCCCCGGGGAGACGGGGTCCGCGTGCTGCTCTGCCGGGCTGCCGCAGCCGATCCTTCTTCTTTAGGGGTCAGCGGAGGATCGGCAGCCCGGCAGAGCAGCGCCGGACCCCGTCTCCCCGGGGCTTTTGCTTCGGCTGGCAGGACGAGGAGGGGAGAGAAGCCGCTTCGGCCAACTTGTGTAAGATAAGACAGGCAGGCGGGTCGGCGCGTGACTCTGCTGGAGAAAACGTAGAAGGCGCGGTCACACGCCCACCCGCCTGCCTGTCTTATCTTACACAAGTTGGCCAATGCGGCTTCTCTCTCCTCCTCCTGCCAGCCGAAGGAAAAGCGCCGGGGAGACGGGCTCCGCGCGCTGCTCTCCCCGGGGCCTTTCCTTCGGCTGGCAGGAGGAGAAGAGAGAAGCCACTTCGGCCACTCTCTTCCAGACGCCCAGCTGGGAACAAAAAGGCTCCCTTTTGGCCAAGAAGGGATCAGCTGTGGATGTGGAACCGTGGGGTCTTTTCAAGTGCGTAAGCTGAGCAGAAGGAACAGCCGTTCCTCAAACCCGGACAGTGCTACTCCCACCTCCCCATTGTCCGAGTTGCAGCAAGTGAAGTGCCATGGGTGGCAGGGAAAATGAGGCTTCTTTGCCAGCCTCCCAGCTAGCAAAACAGAAATTTTCACCAACTGGTATGTGTGTGTGAGGGGGGGGGGGAGTGAGAAAGAAAGAGTAAGAGAGAAAGGAAGGAAGGGAGAGAGAGAGAAAGAGAGAAAGAGAAAGAGAGAAAGAAAGAGAAAGAAGGAAAGAGAAAGAAAGAACGTTGGAGAGAGACACAAGAAGGATGGAGGGAAGGAAGGGAGGGAGGGAGGAAATAAGTGGGGGAGAGAGACAAGAAAGAAAGAAGGAAGGAAGAAAGAAAGAAAGAGGAAGAGAAAGGAAGGAAAGAGAAAGAGGGAGAGAGAGGCACAAGAAGGAATGAAGAAAGAAAGTAAGTGGGGGAGAGAAACACAAGAAAGAAAGAAGAAGGAAGGAAGGAAGGAAGGAAGAGAAAGGAAGGAAAGAAAGAAAGAGGGAGAGAGAGACACAAGAAAGGAAGGAAGGAAAGAAAGAAAGGAAGGAAGGAAAGAAAGAGGGAGAGAGAGACACAAGAAAGAAAGGAAGAAGGAAGGAAGAAAGAAAAAGAAAGAAAGAAAGAAAAAGGAAGAGAACTTATGATCACAATTGAACCCAAAATTTTGGTTGCTAAGCAAGAGCATTGTTAAATGAGTTTCACCACATTTTCAAGTTGGTCACTCCCACCCGGTCACATGACCGCTAAGCCACGCCTACGGAATAGGTTCTAAAATTTTTTGAAACCCACCACTGGTATAGGGTCTCCTGCTTCAATGGAGATTGGACTACAAGACCTTCAAAGCCCCTTTCCAGGTCTGTTATTCTGTGATATTCTATAAAGGTTAAATCAAAATGATGAAGTAATGTACAATTTCAGTTTTCCCAAGACTTTTGCACCAAGTGTGATAGGATTAAAAAGGGAAAGAAAACAATTGAGAGGGAGAGAAAAGGAAAATATGATTTATGAACAAACATGACTTATGTATATACGTTCATAAGCCATATTTGTTCATAAATGATATTTTGTATGTTGTGCAAGTGTAAATTTCCAGTCCACATACCTATCAACTATTGGAGTGGACTGTAAACTTGCACAATGTCTCTTATCAGATTAAAAAATGATTTTGGTTGAAGTTAGGTTCTTTCCAAGAGTAGGGAATTTTTATTTTCTAGTTCTAAAAATATAAATTCTACCTATTTATTCAATCCTTCTTATTTCCTCCAGTGAAATGTATACATTTTTGGGTAAGTCAAAAACAGAAATTGTGGGAAATTAGATAACATTTATATTAAGATCCCTGGAGATAATTTAACATGTAGTAGTAGATTTAAATACAAAGAATAGAAGCTAAACCAAGAAGCATTAATTCTCAGGTCCAGATAATATAATCCTAACTAGAAGTTCATTTGGGTTATATCTACTTAGTGCTCAAATGAAAATTTCATCCTTTACATCTCATTTATGTTTTGTCTCACTTTCAGCCATTATCCTATAATCTGGATAATCCATTTAGACCCAAAGACCCAAAGCAGAAGTACAATGCTCCAGAAATGTGTTGGAGGATTTTTCTTTTCTTTTTAAGGATCTTTTCTTTCTGGAGGGTGGGGAAGAAGCAGGGTGATGCCGAACAGATGAAATGATCTTTACTTGCTCAGATTGGTCCTGGTGAACATGCATTTATGACTTCTAGCCTGCATGACTTGACTCCCCCACTCTCTTTTTTGGAGTACCCTGACTCCCTTCCTGAATTGCTGCCAAGATTTAATACGGGTGGTCCTCAACATATGACCACAATTGAGCCCAAAATTTCCATTGCTAAGCAAGACCGTTGTTAAGTGAAATTTGCCCCATTTTACAACCTTTCTTGCCACAGTTACTGAGGGAATCACTGCAGTTATTAAGTTAGTTAAGATGGTTGTTAAGTCTCTACACCTTGTTCACCATAACCACAGTATAAGTGATGATTGGAAGGGGGAAAAAAGCTGACATAAATGGGATAGTTATAAAGAGGTCCAAGTACATTGCATCATGATCTGTTTTACTGGGATAGGTGCTACAATAAAAAACCCCAAAATTACGTGCAAGACTCTTTGCAATTCTGCAAATAAGACAAAAATAAGAAAGAGTTGAGAAAAGCTATTCTAAAATAACCAATAGCCTAGGGCTCTTCACCTATTGTTTTACATTTTGGCAAACAATTTGGGCAGGAATTACACACATAATACTCACATGCATTTTATTCTTCAGCCAGCTATAGTTATTTGTATGGAAACTCCCAAAATGAATACTCACAATGCTATAGGCTGTAGTATAATCCTATAGGAAGGCTTCTATAGGATATAATCCTATAAAAAGGATTATATCTGGGGTTAAACTAGAATGTTTAAATGTGTTGACAACAACCTACATGAGTATTTTAAATAGGTGTTGGCTGACATGCTTAAAAACTAAGAGACATGAATGCTTCATGGAACCATTCAAAAGTCAGATTTACTATCATGTTTTGATTCATTAAAGAAAACTTCTTCCCTAAAATTAAATTACATGTGAGTTTCAAAGAAATGTTAATGATTTTCCAGGTTTAACCTGTGGTTACGTTAGACTTGGTAAATGAAGACTGCTCAATATTGTTAGTTGTAGACATGACTGAATTAAAATTAAACATTTTATATACTATTGATCAGATTATAATTTTGGACTTACAATACAATAGTAGAGTTGGAAGGGACCTTGGAGGTCTTCTAGTCCAACCCCCTGCCTAGGCAGGAAACCCTATACCATTTCAGACAAATAGCTATCCAACATCTTCTTAAAGACTTCCAGTGTTGGGGCATTCACAACTTCTGGAGGCAATTTCTGTTCCACTGATTAATTGTTCTAACTGTCAGGACATTTCTCCTCAGTTCTAAGTTGCTTCTCTCCTTGATTAGTTTCCACCCATTGCTTCTTGTTCTACCCTCAGGTGCCTTGGAGAATAGTTTGACTCCCTCTTCTTTGTGGCAACCCCTGAGATATTGGAACACTGCTATCATGTCTCCCCTAGTCCTTCTTTCTCTTAAGCTAAACATACCCAGTTCCTGCAACCGTTCTTCATATGTTTTAGTCTCCAGTCCCCTAATCATCTTTGTTGCTCTTCTCTGCACTCTTTCTAGAGTCTCCAGATGTGGTTGATGTGGTTCACAACTAAACGTTTTGCTTTTAATTTCAGCAGGGGTAAAACAATATTTTTAGTGATTCTTAGAAAATGTGGGTGAGCGTCATACAATTTGAGAGCTGTATGGAGTTTCTCAGACTCTTGAATCCAACTAGGTGGCGCAGTGACTAAGACCCTGAGATTGTCGATCAAAAAGATCGGCAACTTGGCGGTTTGAATCCCTAGTACAGGTCTCCTGCTTGAGCAGGAGTTTGGACTAGATGACCTCCAAGGTCCCTTCCAACTCTGTTACTGTTATTGTTTTCGGAGCTCTACTGCTTCAGAAATTAGGCCACTGAATTGTGACAATGACTATTAAGCAATGGTACTGCTAGCACTGCTTTCTAGGGCAAAAGTTTGAAAGAGTTGCGTATGAAAGGAATAATTGTATCTTGAAAAACACTGATTATAGTGACCAATTTTTAAAATGTATAGAATAGAGATAGTTACAGTTATAAAAAATATAGACGAAAGAAAATTAGAAGAGATTTTCCAGTTAATTTTCCCTTGTGGTCACTATGATATTATGTGACTTGGTAAAGTGCAAATCAATGTCTCCGTGTGAACTTTCTCTCTCCCCTTAGCAACTTAAATACAGGACTGCATTTTAGCCTCATAAAATAGAGATCTGAAATCTAATTCATCAGGCAGTGCTAATCTCATCTCATTCCAAGGATTTTGTAATTTCAGGAGACAGTCAAGAGATGATAATATGGCAAAAAATCCTTCAGCGGATTAACAGACAATGTAGTTTTTCCTCTTCCCATTCCAAAGGATCCTATACAAAGCTTGATTAACTAGTTCCAATGGGTTTTCCCCCTCCTTGTTCACTCTAGCTGGGATTGTTCCCACATGTTAACTTCCTAAATTTTGTCCTGCTATTAGCCAGGAGCCAGCTGCTAGGTATTAAGTATCAGGTCTGAAAGACACAACCCTCTCTAAGCAAGTGTGGTTTTGACATTCTTGAATAGGGGGATGGAGAAAGAAGGTATTAAGTACTCTAACACACTTAGTTAGTTATGGTTCCAGTTAGGTGGATTCTACTCCTGGTAATTGTGTGGCCAAATGCTCACTATATTGCTCTTCCCCTGCATTACCTCATAACTCTCCCAAGGACAGTCTGTAGGCTACCACAGTGGTTTAGAAAGTATATCAGTTGCTGCCTTTATATTCAGACTATGCTGGCACTGAAAATCTCACCACAGAAAGTCTCTGTTTTCTGACAACATAAGGGTTGAGAATGGCTGCCAAATACTTTTTGACACATGGGTAAACCACAGGTGTCAACACTTCCTTAGCCAGGGTCAGTATCAGCTCTGCAATTTGTGCCTAATGAGGCACTGAATGAGAGAAGACATCTGATCAAGTGTCCCATTTTCCAAGGTCTGTAGTGAACAACAGACTATGAGACTGAAGTGATGAAGAAACCAGTGCAGCAAAGTAACTTAATCTAAGGATAAATGAGGAAACTTGGCAAGGCTTCACTGATTTTGTATTTTTTTACATATTAGAAAGAAAGCCTATTAGTGAAGTGACATTGCAACATTATTTAACCAGCCCAACCAATCCTACTCCTCTCCACTGCTGTCTTCCTAGAGGAGGCTGGAATTTCATTTGCCAAATATACTTTATGCTTATACTTTGCTTGAGCTTAATTGTCTAGGGGGTGGCCAATGGATTCCATAGGAATTGGCTAAGGGGCTCATCCTCCTAGTCTGATGAGCTTGATAAAGGACTTGCTTGAACTTAATAAAGGAATGAACTTGATAAAGGGCACATTCTCATGATGTCATCTCCACCCCATTCCCCAATTTGCTGCAACAGTAGCAAAATATTTAGCTGTTCTGCTAATTTTAAATACATTTTGCTCTTCTGTTAACTTGTACCCATACTTCCTACATAAACAATGTATGATGCCACAGTGACAAGGCTGTGTGTGTGTGACATGGACAGGGGTCTCTAGCACTTCTGTCTATTTGGATTTGCAGTAACCATTCCACCTTCCCATCTGATTATTGGATACTGCCCTCTGTGTGTATTTTGATTTGGTTTGCGAAAGACTAGACTCCTGACTTGCACAGCCTTTTCAGTGTTGCACCAAAGACAAATTCCTTGTGTGTTCAACCACACTTGGCCAATAAAGAATTGAATTGAATTGAATTCCTATTCTATTCTATTCTATTCTATTCTATTCTATTCTATTCTATTCTATTCTATTCTATTCTATTCTATTCTATTCTGTTCTGTTCTATTCTATTCTTTTGTTTACTTACTAGGAGTGCTGCAATCAGAATAACTCTTCAGTACAACAATATGGTTAAAAAAACAGCAACAAGAAAAATACCGGAATAAAATAGCACACAATCAAATAATTTCTTACCATACTATTCATGCAGTTCTTTTTATAATCTGGCACAGTTCTTTCAGAAACCGTCCACTATCTAGCAAGTGGATGGTTTCTGAAAGAACTGTGCCAGATTATTAAAAGGTTGTGATTCTTTTGTGGAACAAGAGAGAAAGTATAGATGTATACTTTCCAAAAGAGGACTGGGGGAAGCCACAGAGAAGGCTTGTCCTTAAGGTCTCTGTTGACAACATTCTCAGGGGGTCTGGATTCATGACAAATACCAACTGGATTACACCAGATGGGCAGATTTCATTTGGGTAAGGCAATCTTGAAGATACTGTACTTAGGTATTAATTCGTGTGTGTATATATGTGTGCCTTTGAGTCTGTTGACTCCTGACAACTGCCTGAATAAGTCCTTGTGGTTTTCTTGGCAAGATTTCAGAAGTGCTTTGCCATTGCTCGCTTCCTAGGAATGAGAGTGAGTGATCAATCAAGGTCTGGAAATCTACTGTAAACCAATGCAATTCAAATATGTACACTAGAGGTGTGATATGAACATACCAGGCTGACCTCACAAATTATGGAACTGTTCTGAAGTGCAATCTTATCTAGGACCAAACATGAAATTCTATTGAAATCAAGGGTTTTTTTGTATCCTGGAACACCTAATCCTGTTTCTCCTCATCCATATCTTAACAGCCTTCGGGTATAGAGATGGGATGTTGATAGTTGTCAGCCAATTCTGATAGATGATCTCTCTCTGTGACTTCCTATAGATGTTAAACAGGAGTAGGGAAAAGTTTGAGCCTTAAGCCATCTCACAGTGGAGAGCCCAAGGATTCAACCTCTCCTCTTGAAAGCTATTGATCTATCAACTGCTTACTTAGGGAGAAGGAGAATACTCCAAATTTCTCATGCCTCTCATTTTCAATCCTCTAAGATGGTTCAGAAAAAAAAGCAAGAAGGTTGCTTTATCCATATCCTAATCCTGCCTGAAATGTCAGTCCCATGACCTTGCCTGAACCCTGACTGAAAAAGGTCCAGGTAATCTGTTTCAGCCAGGGTTCTCTGAAATGGCAGTGCCAACACTTCTTCACAACATTCCCCAGGAAGATAAAGTTAGGGATAAGACAATGCCTATTTAAAACAGTTGTGTGAATGATGGTTTCTTCTTCTTCAAGAGAGGCAAGGATGCACTAACCACCAAGGATGCACTAACCACACTCCTTATCCAACTTTCTGTAGCTTCCCTGGCAGCTTTCATTAACCAGGTAGGGCAAAGATGCAATCCATAAGTGGTAAAGCCGAGGATTTAGATGACCTTATTCACGGGATTAACTTCTGTTTGTTGTCCTTGGATTGCCTCTGTCATCTTCATTAGATTTACTCAACTGTCATCTGGCAGCCAGCAAATACAAATGGTTTTATTTTCCAGATGCCTTCTATCCAGTGGTGGGATTCCAAATCTTTTCCTACTGGTTCTATGAGAGAGCACTTTGTGTGCGTGTGCAGCACTCAAAGACCGCCATTGGTGCAGCCCTGATGAGCTGAGCTGTTTTTTAGCTCAGCTGAAGTGCGGCAATCCATTCTGCCACACGAATCAGGTGAGCTAAAAACAAAGAAATATAGGACAGGAAATGATGGGGATGGGAGGGAGGGCCCATGATATTTGCCAGTTCTCCGAACTACTCAAAATTTCCACTACCAGTTTGCCCGAATTGGTCCGAACTGGCTGAATACCACCTCGGCTTTTATCTCATCCCATTAACCTGATAACCAATTTCTGCCACATCTTCCCAAGAAAAGGATGGGTCATTCTAAACAGGACTGCTGAATTCCAAGAGACTGATGAGTGTAGGGGAAAATATCTGACTGATAGGTTTGTAGAAGTTGGGAGGGACTGTAAAGGAAGCAGGAAAGGGATATGCCATTCTATCTGTGAGTTCCTTCCTAGATGTCAGAACAAGGTTTTCTGTCTGTTTATCTATCTATCTATCTATCTATCTATCTATCTATCTATCTATCTATCTATCTATCTATCTATCTATCTATCTATCTATCCATCTATCTATCTATCTATCTATCTATCTATCTATCTATCTATCTATCTATCTATCCATCTGTGTGTGTGTGTGTGTGTGTGTGTGTGTTTTCCGTAGATTTTCATGGGTGTATGTATGCTGGTCTTGTTGTATCTGGGTCTTTTCCCATGTAAGATTGAGATTGTCTTGGCAACGTTTCGGCGAGGTCCCACTCGCCATCTTCAGGCTGATGTTTTCGATTTTGTGCTTGTGTGAGTAAAGCATGGTCAGAGCTGCCGTCTCTCTATAAATCTTGGTGGGGGTGTATGAAGTGCTAGCTTTGTTGCTGTAAGTGGGTTGATTGGCTGTATAGTTGCATCCTGATGGGTAGATGGAGTTGATGTTTGTAGATTGGTCGGCTGTTTCGTATCATTCTGTGTGGCTGAGGTGCTGGCTGTGTGTCGGTTGTTCTTTTGCGTTGTAACGACCTGGGTGGTGGGTGGGGCTCGTTTGTTGACTAGGGCTGGTTTTCAGATGTCTGGTAGGCGGGAGGTATCGTCACAATTATTCATGTTGTGGGGGTGTTTTTCTATTTTGATGTCTTCCATAATTATTCTCTTGTTGAAGTGTTCAGTTTTGAAGATTAATTTGGTTCCTTCAAAATCAATTTCATGTCTGTTGCTTTAGGGTGCTGGAAAAGGGACACAGCAACAAAGCCAGCACTCCACCCCCCCACCAAGATTTATAGAGACAGCAGCTCTGACCATGATTTACTCGCACAAGCAGGAAGCCAAAAACACCAGCCTGAAGATGGCGAGTGGGACCTCGCCAATCTTCTATCCTCTTGCCTTGCACTGAACTCTGTGTTTATTGCCATATATATGATAAAAGGCTTACAGTACACCAGAATTGTCCTACAATTGAATAAAATCTGCTTGATTTGATGGGGCCTATGAGGGGACACAGCTGAAGCAGAAGAGAATTGTAGTCTGATCTATCCGAAATGACATTATGCTTTTTGTTTTTTCTTTTACTTTTCTAAAAGAGGACTACTGATCTGGAAGGCCAATAAGGGGAGAAATCTAGGTGATTGACTGATTGGCAAAGGAAGCCATAGGGGACTGAAGGGAGAATGCTTGTAGAATTCTCCAATCTCACCTTATCTCACCTCACATTATTTATTTCTTTATTTGTTTCCTTTATTATTTTTACAAATAATTTGAGGTTGGGAACTTATCTAACACACTTTCCTCCTCCTATTTTCTCTACAACGATCGTATGAGTTGAGCTGAGAGAGAGAGGGAGTGGCCCAGGGTCATCCAGTTGGCTTTCATGACTAAGGTGGGACTAGAAAGCATGGTCTCCTGCTTTCTAGACTGGTGAAATCACTAAACTGGCTTCTACTTTATCCTAGCATTGGTTCAAGGTCTGCTTTTTAGACCATCAAATGCCATTTCATGCAATAAAACACAGCAACTGGATGATTTTCATGTCCGTGTCAATTGTGTCTTGCCATCTTTGCTTTGGTTTTCCATGAGGGTGTTTTCCATCAATCTTAAAGTGGTATGTGATGCAGGTGACAGTGGGGGATGCTGCTCATAAAATGTGGTCATACCACTGTAGGTGCCTTTCCTGCCTTTTCTTTATTTATCCAATGCCCATCAGCTGTCGGACTGTATCATTGTCGACACGATCAAGAAGGGAAACGGCCAATGGTAGTTGCTTTTTCTGCTGGTAGGTGACTCTGGGTGGGAGCATGGCTGCCTGAAAATTAAATCCTGAGAAAGTCCCCCCTCCCCAGCCTCATTGCTGAGAAACTGTAAAGCTCAGCTTTGAGGGTAGGGCAAATTAGGTTGACGTACTTGTCTGCCCATTCAAGGACAGAAAGAACAGCATATTCCTCATGCTGTGAGGAAGTGCCCATTGTCATGATTATTAACCAAGCAGCTGGTAAGGGAGGAAAGGAAGGGAAATTGTTCCCTTGCAATCTGTTTACTAGACTACCATGAAGTGATTCCTTTGCTTGTTCTCCCATTGACCCAATGGAAAACAATATTGACTGTCACAGGAATGTAGTAAGGGGCGTATTTCCTTCCCTTTTTGATCACACAATACATGAGAGCTTTCATGTCTTTTTGTAGTTTTTGTATTTATGCAAAACAAAAATAGAAAACCATCTGATAACTGGTGGGTGATCCTTTGAAATATAACTTAAGAGCTGCAAGACCTTAATGCAGTCATGTCAATATTCTTATCTTTTATTTTATTTTTTTGGGTGGGGAGGGAAGAGATTGTAAAAGCAAGCTGAATTCATCATTTTGTTAAATATACTTCCACTGAAGGACAGTGCTTGTACCTTTTTATTTTGTTTCACAATTTTCATTGAGTGCCATTCAGATACAATGTCTTGTTGGAGCTAAATTGAATCACTTTGGAAATGCAGCTTGGCCTAATCCCTCCCAGCTGCTTTGCTTTGTTTTTGCCCCAGAAAGGAGTCCCTAAAAGTCCTCCCCATAATCCTGCAAGATGAAATTTAATCTTTTCTGAATCTCTCTCTCTCTCATCTCAAATTTAAGTCAAACTCCTCCCCCCAGTCCAATTCACTTAATTACACTAACTAGGAGTCTTTCAGGATCATCTATCAAACAATAGACAGCTTTGAGATTTTCACTAAGTGGCCATCTTTTTTTGCTGTTGACAAGGAGTTGCTGGTTTCTGGTTTCTGTTTCTGCTTTTATTAGTCAAATTGAGATGGGCTTCAGCCTGATTGGTAAGGACATTTTAATGCATCTTTCTGCCTGGGAACTCTATGCAGCAATGTGTGTTGTGAGCTCAGAGATCTTTAGGTATATCTTAAGACAAATTTATGATCCTTCTCTAAGTGTTTCTCAAAGGCCTTTGCTCCAAACACTGGCAAATTATTGGAACTTTGCATGTTATTCTTTGCTTTTTTCTTCTTAGTGTTGTTCTACTGAATCAGCAACAGTGTCATGTGATAAATCTATTCTTCCCTGATCTGGTTTGCCTCTTAATACTTCACTGATCTGAAAGCTTTTAGAGTTTATTCTCAGTTTTATGACACTTTCAAATGGAAAGGTCTCACTCTTCAAAGGAGACACAAAAATACTCATACACAAAGCTGAACTTTTAGTTGTTCATCTCTGGAATGAAAACAGCATGCTTGTGGCACACTGGAAGTCAAAATAAAGTTTGCAAAAGCTCCACTCACATTTTTGAAAATAGAGCAGTACCTATTTGGAAATGTAGCAAGATCAATCACAGAGCTGATCTAATGCCCCAAATCCTGTCATTCTATGTTCTAAAATAGTTAGGTTATAATATACACCAGATGCTTTCTCATAAAATTGTAGCATGAGAAAGTTGGAAGATACCTTAGAGATTATCTATACCACCTTTGGTGAGAACAGAAAGCTACTGGTTAATTGCATGAATCCTTTTTTTTTAAAAAAAATACTTCCACTGAAGGACAGACCACCACTTCTTGAGTTAGTCTGTTCAATTGTTGAATAGATCTTTCCATTTTGAAATTCTTCCAATTGTCCAGCTGTAATCTGCTTTCTCATAATTTAAATACTTTATTTCTTCTGTTATCTCATCTCATTGAACAGGTCCAATTGGAATACAGATCCAATTTCCCACATGACAACCATTAGGGTAACTGAAGACATGGATGATGTCAGGCCCCTTACTAGATTGCCTACATACTTTCTTACTTATTCCCACATTTGCTCTTGACACTATAATTCTCTTTTGATGTAGCCAAGATTATATTTGGGATGGGAGTGTCAAATGCATCACTCTCTTGGTTTATGCTCAACTTGTAACTCACCAAGACAGGCAGATCTTTTTGCATGACTTGCTGCCCCTTAGATATTCCCCATCCTGTATTCATTGCTATGACATTTCCTTTCTGAACAATGGACTTTACATATTTCTCTATTTAAATTCATCTTATTGTTTTCTGTTCCAACTTCTTGTGATTCTCTTGAATTGTAATGCTGTCCTCTTAAGTGTGGCTCTACCCTTCATAGATTTCTGTCATCCACACATTTGGTAAGCATGTTTTCCAGCTCCTCATTGAAGTAACTTAAAAATGAATGTTGAAGAATTCAGAGCTTAGCTTTGTGTACTTGACAATTCCTTCCAGTCTGACATGGACACATTCCAACAATTTTGCATCCATCAATTGGTAGCATAGACCACATTTTACTATCCTCTATCTTTGGTTTTCGTGGCAAATGTTATCAAATGCTTTGCTGAAATCAAAATATACTACTTTCAGAGTCTCCTCATTATCAAATAATCTGGTCACTCGGTATCAAAAAAAACCCCAACCAGATTCCGGGTGTCTCATATTCCTTGACTCTAAAAATGTGCTATCACCATCTTATTTAACACAAACATATGGATTATGTTCCATGAGCGAATTCAAAGATGCCCTTCCATTGAAGTAATTGCTTTTTCTATTTGACAAGTTCATCAATTTCCCATATTTCTGCAGCTTTTCACCACCTCCCATAGAGTTCCAAAGTGTCTGTATGACCCTTTGGAGAAGATTTTCAGGGAGATGATAGGGATAAAGATGAAGCCCTAAATCGGGAGCCTGCTTTGGTCCCTTCTGAGAGACTCATTAGCTCAAAGATTGTTAGATATTTGTTCTAACTATAGTGGTTTCCACCAAGGTCCTCTGTTCCAGCGGGAACAGAGGTTTAATCCTATTCGTCGAAGGGTCTGACAGCTCCCTATAAAAGGGCTGCTGTCAGACTCAACCTTCACTGGATTGTTCTCACTTGTTGTACTTAATAAAGAGCTGTTGTTACCATTAAGCCTGTGTGTGCCTATCCATTACCCAATCTAACACTGGCAACGAGGATGGGATTGGAAGGCAACTAGGTGAACCAAAAGAGCGTAGCAATCCAGCAAGTATATCCAGCCTGTAGCTAAGTGCGGTTTCGAGCAGCCATTTTTGAGTGGCAAACTCAAAACGCCGTCTGAACACAAAATGGCCATGCATGCCCCACTGACTCTGTATGACCCAGTCACCGAGCACTGGGACTCATACATGCTATGATTTGACTGCTTCCTCGAGGCAAACGACCTCATAGGCCTTTCTGAAGACTGCAAGAAGAACATGTTCCTCGGATACTATGGCTGGGAAGTGTTTGAGATGGCAAAAGACCTCTCTGAGCCAACACCGCTACAATCAGTCACCTGGTCTGTGCGTCAACAGACGCTGAGGACCCACTATGCGCCCAAGCCGTCCAAGCACGTTCGCCGGCATGAGTTTAACATCAGAAACCAGAAAGATGGTGAATCAATTAACGAGTTTGGAAACCACGTCTCCTGCCTTGCGCTAGCTGCAGAGCAGACCATGCCAGATCGGCTTACTGTTTCTGCAACGCAACCTGCAGCGCTGCGAGCGAAAGGGGCACATCGACAAGGTGTGCAGGAGCGAATTCCCTGCCACTGCTTAGCAGCCTAGAAGCGCACCACACCGCCAACAGAGGCCCAACTAAGGGGCCTGGCAGAAGCCACCATGGAGCTCAGAGGGCGACAATAAGGTCACCTACCACACGTCAATCGGCCAAGTCCGCACAAGGCGGCCAAAAAAACTGAAGGTCACAGCCCTCATCGTGGACTCTCCATGTGATATGGATATCAACACCGGGTCATCACTGACCATCATGCCATGGTCTACCCTAAAGCAGGCTATCCCTAGCCTAACGAAGCAGCCTCTTCGCACCCCTGACAGCTGCCTACGTAATTTCCAGGGAAACTGGGTCCCCATCATGGGCCAAGGCACCTTCCAGGTGAAGTTCAAGCAGTTCAGTGGGAAACTCCCAGTGACAGTGATCAGAGGCAACCTGCAGAGCCTCCTAGGGCTAGATTGGTTCCAAGACCTGGGCCTAGAGGTGACCGGTATCAACGCCTTGAAAGATGACGGCGCTGAAGCCATATTTAAGGAGTTCGAGGACGTCTTTGGCACCGGTCTGGGTAAGTATGTGGGGACTCCAATTTCCTTTAGTTTGGACCCCATAGCCCCAATAAGGCTAAAACCCAGGAGAGTACCTTTTGCTCTCCGCCTCAAAATTAACAAGGAAATTGACAAGTTTGTAGGCCAGGGAATCCTAGAACCGGTCGATCTCGCACCCTGGGAGACAGGCCCCTATAGTGATACCTGTCAAATCTGATGGGTCAGTCTGCATCTGCGTGGACTACAAGTGCACAATAAATAAAGCACTACAACAAAGCGCCTACCCTGTACCCATTGTATAGCACCTCCTTCATTCATTAGGCCCCGGAAATTTTTTCGCACTCTTAGACAACCAGAGGTAACTCTTGCACAAGTTAGCCAAAGCTCTACCCAAATGGAGCAAACATTCACCTCTTCCATGGCCAGCTCAAGGCCGAGGGTACCGGGAAACTTATCTGGTTTTGTTGCAGGCCCGCAGTGAGCTCTGAGCGAACTGGCTCTAGAAGCTCTAGCCGCAGCCTGTGAAAGATTCCAGGAGATTCTACCAAGCGGAGCAAACAGGTCTGTCCAACCTGTCTGAAGAACACCCTCCGACTGAACTGCACAGGTCAGGCAGAGCTACCCAAAAGCCCGCCTACCTGTGTGACTACGTAACTAGTAGGATTGTTCCATCCAAGAGGGGAGGGGTGTTAGATATTTGTTCTAAATACAGTGGTTTCCACCAAGGTCCTCTGTTCCGGCGGGAACAGAGGTTTAATCCTATTTGTTGAAGGATCTGACAGCTCCCTATAAAAGGGCTGCTGTCAGACTCAACCTTCGCTAGATTGTTCTCACTTGTTGTACTTAATAAAGAGCTGTTGTTACCGTTAAGCCTGTGTGTGCCTATCCATTACCCAATCTAACAAAGATGTTCAGAAAATTAATATATCTTGTATGCTAATTCAACAGAAAATTGAAATCTTCATCCAGAGCAAAAATATATGGCTTCATGAAAAGATGTTAATTAAAACAACATCTGAAATTCCAAACTGTAATTAGACTACATTGTTTTGTGAACTCCCTTCATATTAAGCGTGGTCTGAAGAGATGGGGGTTTCTTTATGTTTACTAAAAAGAATCTTTGTTTTGTACACATTGCCCTTGGAAGAGGTAGGCGCACCAGTGTATGCAGTCTGTTCCAAAATAATATGCTGTATATATCTTATCTGTTTGATACATGATAGAAATTAGAACATATATTCTTCCTTCTGTTTGACTTTTCAAAAAAATGAATGGCTTCAGAAATGGGACATTGCCATAGATTTTGGTGGATTCTAGACCAGAACTATTATTTTGTGCTCTGTGTAAATAGAACTCTACATTTCAAACACTATCACTTCAGAAGGCATGTTCTTTTGTAGTGGGTTTATTGGTACACTGGAGAAGGAGTCATGCAATAACAAAAGCCTGTAGGTTTTCCCAAATAGTAACTCTGTTCGTTATTAAAGCAGCACTGAACAACATCAAGCAGTACATGTTACTGGTGGGAAGAAAGTGACTTTTTAATGTATATTGGAGCCTCATTGGTAGGAGGTACCAATGTTTATTTTACTACCTCTGCTCCTTGGCCAAAAGGAAGGCCGTTGCAACATCCCAATATAGCAAAGACCTTCTAAGACCTCTCACCTCAAGAAAGTAGCCGTGGATTTGCATAACTTTGAAGACCAGTTCCATCATACATAAACAAAAAGGCAAGCTTATAAGGGATATTGTTTTCAAAAGGGGATTCTCCTAACTATTTAGTCTACCTCTGTTTCATAAATCATGAATACATAGGGAAGCTTTGTTTGGAACTAATGCAGAATTTCCTTCATTTAATATGAGATAGTGAAATAGAATCATCAGAGTTGTCAGGACCCAGTGCTTACTCTAAGAATAGGACATGGTCAGTCCACTTTGTAAAAAGTATAATTTCTCCAAGGTCTGTGCAGAGAATTGTAATGGGTCCTTTGTTATTTTTTTCACTTTCTCAGTGGTTCCTACTAGACCAGGATATTAGCGGGATAATGTGTGTGGTAAGAATACTTATCTTTACCCCTATGTGGATATTGCATCTAGTGGATCCTTGCCTTTCCCACATCATCCATCCTTCTTCCTCGGATGTTCCCAGGACTGAAGGAGTTAGCCTAGGAAGAGGGTTTTGCCTGTAGATATCTCCCTTCTTGTAACCATGAAAGAGAGAAAAACAATGCGTTATATAATTTGAGTGTTTTTCCAAGGACAAGATTGAAAGGATCTTTTTACAAAGAAGGGGCCCTTGGCCACTAGCACTGATGATGTTTTTTTTTAATCTATTTTATTTAATCTATTTTATTTATGTTTTATCTATTTTATTTATTTAGTTGTCTACATGTACAAGGTAACAGGTATTAGTATAGACATGGACATTATCGCATGAGATTGGTACAAATAGATGGATATAAATGAGTATAACATGGCCATGAACTCATAAAATGAGTGCATATCAATGGGGGCAGTAGGACAGGGATGGTAGGCATGCTGGTGTGCTTATGCACGCCCCCTTAGGGACCTCTTAGGAAACATGTGAGGTTCATAGTGGACCATTTAAGGTTAAAGATATGGGTTTGAGGCACTAACAATGGAATCAGGTAGTGTGTTCCAGGCATTGACTTAGTTGGTTAACGAAACGTCTGCAAAAAAACAAGCAAGCTCAAAGGACTCTTAATTTCAATGCCTGAGCCACAAATATTCTCCTTTATTTTTACAAAGGATTTGGTAGACTATGTGTTGCTGGGTGTATTTTCTTGTTAGCTTGCTTTTTAATAGCACCCTGGGATATGGTGGCAATGTTCTATGGACTTAAAAAAATACCTTTCTATGTTTTTTTTAAAGTGCTGCAACAGCCTAGCAACCCCAGTAATACTTTACAATAATACAATACAATACAATACAATACAATACAATACAATACAATACAATACAATAGCAGAGTTGGAAGGGATCTTGGAGGTCTTCTAGTCCAACCCCCTGCCTAGGCAGGAAACCCTATACCGTTCCAGACAAATGGCTATCCAACATCTTCTTAAAGACTTCCAGTGTTGGGGCATTCACAACTTCTGGAGGCAAGCTGTTCCACTGATTAATTGTTCTGACTGTCAGGAAATTTCTCCTCAGTTCTAAGTTGCTTCTCTCCTTGATTAGTTTCCACCCATTGCTTCTTGTTCTGTCCTCAGGTGCCTTGGAGAATAGCTTGACTCCCTCTTCTTTGTGGCAACCTCTGAGATATTGGAACACTGCTATCATGTCTCCCCTAGTCCTTCTTTCTCTTAAGGTAGACATACCCAGTTCCTGCAACCGTTCTTCATATGTTTTAGTCTCCAGTCCCCTAATCATCTTTGTTGCTCTTCTCTGCACTCTTTCTAGAGTCTCCACATCTTTTTTACATCGTGGTGACCAGAACTGAATGCAGTATTCCAAGTGTGGCCTTACCAAGGCATTATAAAGTGGTATTAACACTTCACGTGATCTTGATTCTATCCCTTTACACAGGTGTATGATTGCTATTTGGGTAGGCACAAGTTACATAGCTTCTGATTCTGAAGATTAATTTGAAACTGCATGTACTTTGGAGAACTGAGGTTTTGCATTAATTAAAAGACGCTTTCCCAACTTTATTTTTTGAATGTATGTATGTGTGATTTTCCCCCAGTTTCTATTTATGCAATAGAAAAAATTGAGAAGACTCTACTTTTCTATTTAACAATCAATCCTTTTAAGTTCCATGTATCCTTCTCCCAGACAAGGAATTATGATGACAATATTGAGATCTATAGGTACCACAAACTTTTCAAACACTTTTCAAAAGCTATCTTATATGGCATATACTGAGCTTTGGATGAAATATTTGAAGAACTTTGTTTTCATGTGTTTAGAGATGATTGAAGTAGCCTTACCATTCTCAATTGTTATATTTGATTTTAAGAGCCAAATCAGAGAACCCTTTCAATGTACCTTATATTTCCTTTAAAAATAATAGCTGGGGAAAATCAGAATTAGGACCATAATATATGAGGTTCATTCCTCAATGTTTGCAATATTATGAGAAAGGTGGGAGGAGGGAGGGAGATTTCTATATACCGTATGTGCTGTTGTTGGCACCAATTGCATGATCCTTCCAATAGATTTTTAAGTAGGGAAAAATTTGACTTACTCTGCTGGTCATCCACTGTGGTCTTATTCCCTGACTTTCCAGAGCCATCTCTTGACTCATTAAGTGATGAGAAAGCATTGTAAGTCAAGCTTCATCACATGTGAAATACTTATTTACTAAAGGAAGTAAGTCCTTTCAAAATTAAACATGCAAAGGTTTGCACCATATTAATGCAATCCTATGCACATCTATCAGAAGTAAAGCTTTGTTTAATTCAGTGAATAATTATAGAGCTGCAACATAAAGTCCTTAGATTAGTGGTAATATATAAGGTTCTCAAGAACATAAAAATTTGTAAAACAAATTAAAAAGTAATACTGTAATATTTTCTATTGTTTTATTTGGCACATGGTAATGTAGCTTTTAATTTAAAAAATATTGAGCATTCTTATCAGGATTGTGCTGTTTTACATTTGCATTAGTGCAAGCATTACCTTTAAATATATCTTGAAAACTGCTGGCAAATCTTAAGTATTGAGGTTGGATTACTGGATACATGCAGGATGTCCTGATTAGTTTATTAACAGAGTGCAAAATAAAAAGCGATAGAGCTGGATTTCATGTTTCAGCAGTTCTTTTACATGGAGTCTTCATCACAGAAAATTTGACAGACTGTCACTTGAAAAGGCATCAGATTTCAACCATGTAGTACAGTCATAAAAGATCAAAAATAGTAGGGAAGACATGAATGAAGAACTCTTATTTCTCCCCTGCTATAAATCAAGGACCAGGGTGAACATGATGACATGAATAAGTATCAGGTTTAAAATAATTAGGTCATGTAAGCACTTCTGGAACCTACTTTCAAAGCATGTTGTTAAGGCTGTATCATTCAATTCAACACAGATTTAAACAAATTCATAGTGATTAAATGTTTTAGTGGCTGAGAGCCAACATGACTGTGGGATGCAATTTCATACTCAAGTATTTGGAAGTCTCTGCTTTGTCAAAGGGATGAGTGAATGGGAATGGATTATTTCATAATTGTTCTGAAATTTCTGGCACCAACTGTTGCCATATATAGGACACTGAGGTAGATTGTCCATATTTTTTACTCAGTGTGTGATTTTCACTGAAGTGTATATTGTGGCATTGGACCAGAACTGTTCACATGGAATTCTTTTTCTGATTAAGAGAAGTTGTAAAAAACAAAAAGCTAAGAATCATTGCTTCTCCTTTTTCAACCACCTGTAGCATTTTAGAAATCAGGGAATAACTTTAAAATAGCCAGATGGAAGTATTTTTTTTTGAGCAAAAGGGTTTTTGATAAAGACTAAATAAGAGACACAAAACTAATTGTTGAAATGCAAACATACTTGAAATTGCAAAATCCAATCTGGATTTGTCACCGGGATCAGAGATTTTCAGAGTCCAGAACACCAGGGTCTTCCAAGCTTTTGGACTCATGCTGGAGCCCCATCCTTAGGGAACTTCTCTCTCACCAGAATGTCACATTAATAAGACTCCTAATCAAGGATGTTTTATGTCACATTATCAAGAAGTTTTACCAGCCAATTGCATGGAGCAAAAATTTAACATGTAGTGAACAACAACGTAGTTGTAGTGAAAAGGATGAAACAATTTATTATTTGATCAGTGGTTGCAGCAAGCTACAAACTGCTACAAGTAGCATCGTGACCAAATCACCAAAATTACTCACTGATTTTTTTTGCTAGAGGTGCGGATTCAAAGGTAGTAAAAACTACTGAGATATCAAGTCGAGAAGGTGTTAGAGAATCAATGGGTTAAGATTATATTGGACTTTAAGATCCAAACAAACAGGTCTCTGGTTCATAACATGTCAGATATAACAGTTACAGAAAAGAAGAAAGTCTGGTTTATTGATGTTACTATTCCTAGAGAGGTTAGGATTGAGGAAAAAGAATTGGAAACAAATATGAAATATTGGAACTTGCATACCTAAGTTGAATGCTTATGAAAAAAGAAATCCCTCATTATACAATTGTGACTAAAGCCCTTGGAGCACTATCTAAAATATTCCCTTGAAAGCTGGAAACATTGAACTTATCTGACCTGAATATCCTATTTAAAAAACAAACAAACAAACAAACCTGCTTGCAACTGCCTATATTCTTAGACACTATCTTAATAATTTTAGGTCCTTGGTTAGGACTTCAATTATTAAGTTTCTATCAGTCTTAAACTTTGAATCTAACTGTAGATTAACCACACAAAATGATGGAAATATAAAGGAAATAACTGATATGTAATATATAAATGATAACTGAGATATACAAATGATAACTTAGAAGAGTATTAACAGTAGCATTATTGGTCAGCACTGAAACATGCGAACTGACAAGAAATTAATATTTCTTAATTATTTATTTACTTTATTATTATTACCATTAATTTAAATATTTCTTAAATTACCAGAGAAGATTATGGCATATGCAGATTACTAGTAAATAGACAAAGAGTACCACTTTTTAGTGCCCTAAAAAGACCTGGTGCCTATAATAAAGCATGTAAAGGATTAAAATAACACCTATCAAATAGACCAATCAGCTTGACTATTGTACAGCAGTAGTGGTTGCAGAAGAACTGGCTATTTTAATTAGAAAACCAAAACCAAAATCATATTCAAACTCAAAGTGTAAGATCTGACTTGAGGCCAAATAAATAAATAAAGCAAGAAGCAAGTAATTTAAAAAACAGAAGGGAGCAAAAATTAAAGAATGTAAGGATCAAAGAGATAATAATAATAATAATGACTGGAGAGGTGGAGAAAAATGCCAAATCCAGTCTAAACTTCTCACCATCATAATGATAATCACCATCGGCACTGATAAAATCACAATTAGTCAAGTGCAAAAGTTAGCTTTACTTGGAAAAGCTTACATCATTTAATACAATCAAACAACAATTTGGGAAGGACTTGCTAGGTGGATAAAAATGCCAAATCCAGTATAAACATCTGGCTGACACTTTCTTCAAAACTGTAAAACAAGAAAGTGACACAATTGCAACTGCAACTGTGTTATTTTTCTACTGTCTTAAATGTAAGTGATTTTTAGTTTTTTTAAAGGAGATTTTATATAATTATCCATCATCTGTCTGTCTGTCCGTCCATTTGTCCATCCATCATCTATCTTCTATCTATATCTCAAGGCAATTTGAAATCTAGGCATATGAAAGATGTTTTGGAGCAGCCAAAGATATTTTTGTTACTGGACAGATATAAAGCATGTGTAGGAACTGCTTTCTCAGTGTTGTTTGCTAAACACAATTTTTGCTTGCAAAATCACCATGTAATTAAATTTTCAAAATTGAATGAGTAAACCTTGATTTATATGTTAGAATCTCAAGCTGTTTTGAAATTATCGGATTCTTTTTTTCACCCACTATTTGCCAACTAGGATATAACATAACTTCACTGAGTCTTGCTTTAATCAGTAAAGTCTATTTCATTTATATAATTTGAAAATAGAAGCATAAATAGATTTTGAATTGGTACAGTGAGCAGCCAAACCTTCTCTCACCAGATGTTTCTTTTCCTGTTTCCAGAGGTGTTTGGTCCACAGTATTCTTTTTTTTAAATCAGTGCCCTTAAACTGTATTTGCAGAATTGTTTCACATCTTTTGGAGACTACTGAATAAGCAAAGAGTGTGTTCAATAAAGACTTTCTGCTTGTGTAGGAGAAAGTATAATCACAGGTAAATACTTAAGTTTTGTTCCATATTATAATTCAGCATGGAGTCACAGAAGTTCTTAACCTTTACAAAGCAACAATAGAAAGGACTATTTTTCCATTCTACATCTGTTTTGGATTGAGTCACTGTTACTTACCATGCTACATTATTATTTATAATAAAGTATAATATATGAGATGAGGTCTGCCTCCACTCTTTCAGCCTTCCCAAAAGATGTTAAAACCTGGCTCTACCAGTTAGCCTGGGGTCCTGATGGGATCATTCAGTCTGAAGGTTGCTGGTGGTTTAAACTGAGAAGATGCTACCGCCATACCGATCTTGCCTTTTTCCTTCTTGCCTCTGTATTTAATTTTGCAAAATATTTTTGTGTTTATGCTTTTAATTGTAAGCCGCCCAGAGGAACTTTTCAGAGATGGACAGCTCACAAACTTAATAAATAAATGAATGAATGTATATAATTAAAATGGAATTAGTTTTGGTTTCCCTTTAAACAGTGTTTTTTAACTGCAGTGATGCTCACAAATGCTTTTTGAAGGTTTTCAGTGAGAAGTTCAGTTTTGGAAGGGGAATTTTCTGATAATCACTTTTCTTTTCTTTTTTTATACTTTTTTTCTTTTTTTAGTGTAATAATTCCATCTTCCATTAAACAATGTGTCGTCTGGGTACAAATATCTTTGTGCAGTAATAATCAAAATTTACAACAGTATTCATTGTTGTTGTTAGTTGTGAAGTCGTGTCCAACCCTTCACGACCCCATGGACAACGTTGCTCCAGGCCTTCCTGTCCTCTGGAGTCCATTTAAGATCACGCCTACTGCTTTGGTGACTCCATCCAGCCACCTTGTTCTCAGTATTCATTACATTAATATTAATTCTCTGATTTTACAATACGAATGATAAACATTATAAATATACTCACTTCTCCCTCTTAACATACCTTTTAATAAGAATATAATAGTAGTATTAAACATAATAATCTTAATAATCTTAATAATCATCTTAATAATCATCTTAATAATAATAATAATAATAATAATAATAATAATAATAATAATAATAATAATAATAATAATAATAATAGTTTCTGTCTCTCTCTTAACATATTTCTATATTTTGCTGATCTTCTTTTATTCCCCTATTTCTAACTTTCATTCCTATGTCATGTCATATTCAGTTTGTCATTTCTCCTTAATTGCAAGGGTTAATCTATTCGTTTCCGCTCATTCTAACATTTTCCTAATCACATTCTCATCAATAGGGATCTCTTCACTTTTCCAGTTTTGTGCGAATACAATTCTAGCTGCAGTTAATACACGAATAATTAGATATGCATTCCCCTTACTATAGGTTTCAGGTAAAGCTCCCAGCAAAAATATTTCTGGTTTTAAATCAATGTGCTGTTTTATCATCTTTTCCAGGCATATATGTATTTTTGACAAAAATGACTTTTCATTTCTGATTTGTAAAGCGCCAAGTAAAAAAAATGTTATCAACCCACTGGTGGGATTAAATTTTTTTACTACCAGTTCTGTGGGCATGGCTTGGTGGGGTGGCATGGCTTGGTGGGCATGGCAGAGGAAGGATACTGCAAAATCCCCATTTCCTCACAATCAGCTGGGACTCGGGAGGCAGAGAATAGATGGGGGCGGGGCCACTCAGAGGTGGTATTTACCAGTTCTCAAAATTTCTGCTACCAGTTCTCCAGAACTGGTCAGAACCTGCTGAATACCACCTCCATATCAGCCTACCTGGCCTGGGTTGTGCACAACAAGGCCCATTGAGCCACAATAGTATTGATAAGGTGACCAACCGTCCTCCTTTAGGGAGGACAGTCCTTCTTGTTGTATACCGGTGAGCCTGGCCAGCAGAGGGCAGTCGAGAGTAGGGCTCCTCTGATTGGCCCAGGCGCACCGGCCAGCCGGCGGGAGAAATCCTTTGTTCCTATTGGTTCGTCGTCTGACAGCTCCTGATATAAATAGCTGTCAGACGACTAGTTTGCGTTCCTGTCAGTTCTTGTTATAATAAACACGTTGCCTTATATCCGTCTCTGTCTCCTCATTCGAGGCTACAACACTGGCGACGAGGACGGGCGACGTGGAACCCTACACCGTGCCTCCAATGGCTTCTAACGCTGCCTTTTCGCCGTTCCGGCCAGAGGCTGAGGCTTGGGAAGCTTTTCTCGAGAGATTCGAGTGCTTCCTCATAGCCCATGACCTCGTCAGCCTCTCCCAAGAACGAAAGCGCGGCATCTTCCTGAACTACTGCGGGGCAGAGATGTTCGCCACCGCAAGGGCTCTCGCTGCTCCTGATCCAGCCCATTCGCTGTCCTGGGACGAACTCCTGGCTCGCCTCAAGCATCATTACGAGCCTGCCCCGTCTCGTTTTGCCCGGCGGCAATATTTCCGCCGGTGCATTCAAAAGGAGGGCCAAACCATTGCCCAGTACGTTGCCGCTCTCCGCGCTGAGGCAAGTTTATGTGAATTCAGCGACCTGGAAGACGCGCTGCTAGAGCAGTTTATCTATGGGCTACGAGACATTAAACTCCATCGCCGCATCCTAGCTAGACCTGAGTTAACCTTGAAGATTGCGGTCGACGATGCCAGGGCTTACGAAATGGCTGATCAATCCACACCGAATTTCAGCCACCTCAGTCAGCACCCGCATGCTGCTTACTTGCCGCCTTCTCCCTACGCGGCGCCTTCTTCTGCCTACGCTCCATCTACTGCTTCTTCTTTCCGCGCTGAGGTAGACCAAACCGCCGACCGACTCCAAACCCTCTCCACCCGAGATGGACGCCAGTGTCTCAGTTGTGGCGGCCGCCACCAACGCTCCCAATGCAGGTTCCGGCAAGCCCTCTGCCACCAATGCGGCAGGAAGGGCCACCTCGCTGCAGTTTGCCGTTCCGGGCCTCAGAACCGCCGCAGCCCTCTACCTCAGCCTCCTCCGCCCCGTCAGCTGCCTTCCATGGCTTCCCGCCGTCAGCACTCCCTCTCCATGGGGGACCCAGCTGAAGCCTACCCTGAATGGCTTGTAGACTCGGCCTCCTCAACTTTGGAGGGCCGGGGTAAGCTGCACCTCCAAATCTCCATTGAGGGGGTTCCCTGCCCTATGGAGGTGGACACAGGGTCGGCCCGATCTGTAATGTCATGGGCCACCCTTAGCTCCTTACTACCCTGGGTCAGACCTCACCATCTACAACCCCCTGACTGCCGCTTGCGCGACTATCAGGGAAATGTCATAGACCTAATGGGCTGCCGACCCTTTCACGTCTCTTTCGGCTCTCGCAAGGCAAAGCTTCCCTTACTAATTGTAAAAAACCCCCTCGCCTCCCTTCTGGGACTGGACTGGTTTAAGGCCCTCGGCCTATCTATTGCTGGGGTTAACTCTCTTTCACCCCTCCCTCCTGCTTCCCCGCCCTCTATCTCCTCCCTCCTTTCCGACTTCTCCGATGTATTCTCCCCCTCTTTAGGCTGCTACACGGGCTCTCCTATCTCCCTCAACATCGACCCCTCAGTTCCTCCTATCCGCCTGAAGGCCCGCCGGCTTCCCTTTGCTTTAAAAGCAAAAGTCGACGCCGAACTGGACAAACTAATTAGCCAGGGCATTTTAGAACCCGTCGATTTCTCCCCCTGGGAGACCCCCATAGTAGTGCCTTTGAAGTCCGACGGATCGATTAGGATCTGCGCGGACTTCAAATCCACACTCAACAAGGCCCTCCAATCACACCCCTACCCTGTGCCAGTTGTGCAGCACGTCCTGCACACTCTGGGCCAGGGTCGCATCTTCGCAAAGCTGGACCTCGCGCAGGCGTACCAGCAACTGCCTGTCGACGACTCCACCGCGCTTGCGCAGACGATCGTCACTCACCGCGGCGCATTCAAATGCCGCCGCCTTCAGTTTGGCGTGAGCGTGGCCCCGGGCATTTTCCAGGGACTCATGGAGCGTTTGCTCCATGGCATTCCCGGGGTCACACCCTATTTTGATGATGTTCTAATTGCCGCCCCCAACCAATTAGAACTCATCAAAATCCTACGCCTGGTCCTGCAACAGTTCCGTGCCTCCGGCCTGCACCTCAAACCTTCGAAATGCCAGCTCGGCGTACCCTCTGTCACTTTCCTTGGCTTCCTGATCGATGCCAACGGCATCCACCCTGACCCCTCAAAGGTCGAAGCCATTCTCTCCGCCCCCACTCCTTCCAACAAAGTGGAGCTCCAAGCCTTCCTTGGCCTCCTTAATTTCTATTCCTCCTTTATTCCCCACAAAGCTTCCCTGGCCGAACCCCTTCACCGCTTGCTAGACTCTTCCTCTCCATGGGTCTGGTCCAGCCGCGAGGCGCATGCGCTCGCGGCTGTCAAACGCTCGCTCACTGCCCCACCAGTCCTCGCCCAGTATGACGAGCGTTTACCTCTGACCCTGGCATGCGACGCTTCCCCCTTTGGGGTCGGGGCTGTTCTTAGCCATTCTTACCCTGATGGCTCTGAAGCGCCCATAGCCTTTTACTCCCGCACCTTATCCAGAACTGAGCGAAATTACAGCCAGCTGGATAAGGAGGCCCTTGCTGCCGTTGCGGGAGTAAAACGTTTTCATTATTACTTATATGGCCGCCCCTTCTCCCTGATCACCGATCACAAGCCTTTACTGGGCATTATTGCTGGGGACCGTCCCACTCCCCCCATTCTTTCCCCACGCATGTCCCGTTGGGCAGAATTCCTATCGTCCTATTCCTACACGTTGTCCTACAAGCCTGGCGGCCACATTGCTCACGCTGACGCGTTGAGCCGCTGCCCTCTGCCTCTTCCTGTCACTGATCCAGCCCCTGTCCACTCTATTAACCTCCTGGCCGACCTCTCCCTACCGATGTCCGTTTCGGACATCGCTCAGGCCTCCCGGACTGACCCCATCCTTCACCGCGCCATGACCGCTGTCACTCGGGGCTGGTCTGCGGCCTCCAATGATCCCCAACTCTCCCCCTTTTTCCGCAGCCGCCTGGAGCTGTCCGTAATGCAGGATTGCCTCCTATGGGGAAACCGCGTGGTTGTCCCCTCTTCTCTGCGGCCAGCTGTCCTGTCTCGCCTCCATGACGGCCACCCTGGCATAGTCCGTATGAAAAGCTGCGGCCGCGGCTATGTCTGGTGGCCGTCCATGGATGCGGACATCGCCGCCTACGTCCAGCGCTGTCCCCCTTGCCAACAGGTGCGCTCTGCGCCACCTTCTTCCCCACCTAGGGAGTGGGAACTCCCTATGGGCCCATGGAGGCGACTCCACGTCGACTTCATGGGGCCCATTGACGGCCGTGTCTTCTTCCTTCTGGTGGATGCCTGGTCGAAGTGGGTTGAGCTGTTTCCGATGCCCAGCTCAACCTCTTCGGCCACTATCCGCATCTTAGACTCCCTATTTAACACCCATGGCCTTCCGGACGTTATCGTTTCCGATAACGGCCCACAATTTTCCTCCACCGAATTCCAGTCATACCTTGCTTCTTTGGGCATCCGCCATGCCCCAGTTGCCCCCTACCACCCTGCGGGCAACGGCCTTGCCGAACGCGTGGTGCGTTCAGCTAAGGAAGCTCTGGCCCGTATGGCCACCCTTCCCTGGCCGTCCCGCATCTCCACCTACCTCCGTTCCCAGCACTGCACCCCTTGCCCCGCCACGGGCAAAAGCCCTGCAGAGCTATTGGTAGGACGTCGTCTTCGTTCCCTCCTAGACCGTTTCCACCCTCTCTACCACCCATCCTCCCCTGTCGTTCCACCCCCTCCCAGGTCTTTTCTGGTGGGTGAGGGGATATTTGCTCGCAATTACACCGGCGAGCCAAAGTGGCTACCTGGCAGAGTGACTGACATCACGGGGCCCTGTTCTTACAGGGTCCTCCTCGATGATGGCAGACATTGGCGGCGGCACATAAGCCAGTTGCGTCGGCGACCAGAGGGACCTGAACTCAACACACCTGCAGAAAAGCAACCAGGCCCTAACGACGCCGCCTGCCGGCTCGACCGTCCACACGCCACTAGCTCCGACCTCGCAACAGCCCCTCCCGGTGCGCTGGCTCACTTACCATCGGCCGTCGGTGCATTGCCGGGAGGAAGACCCATCCAGGACGCTGCCAGGCCTGTTCGCCACAAGTGCGGAGCCGACACTCCGTCCTCCTCGGGCGAGGCGCCATCTTCTTTGAGACACTCCCAGCGTGTGCGCAGGCGTCCGTCGTACTTAGACGATTACGCCTGCGCAATCCAGGGGAAAGGGGTGTTGTATACCGGTGAGCCTGGCCAGCAGAGGGCAGTCGAGAGTAGGGCTCCTCTGATTGGCCCAGGCGCACCGGCCAGCCGGCGGGAGAAATCCTTTGTTCCTATTGGTTCGTCGTCTGACAGCTCCTGATATAAATAGCTGTCAGACGACTAGTTTGCGTTCCTGTCAGTTCTTGTTATAATAAACACGTTGCCTTATATCCGTCTCTGTCTCCTCATTCGAGGCTACAACACTTCTTTTGTAAGTTCTGTCCTCCCTCGAAAAGTGTCCTCCTACATGTCCTCCTTTTTTATATTTGAAGGCTAATCTGTTGCGCGTTATGTGACGTATTTCATTAAACAGTTTTTAATGGTGTTTTTTTTTTACTTCATCGCAAGTATATTGAACAGATATTGAATCTTGTGTTGAATTTTTATCTAAAGAAATGCTAGACATTAAAATAGACGACAATTGTCTCTTTGAAGAAATTAGAAGACTGAATGTATATTTAAATTCTGAAAAATTAATACAATGGGAAAATCAACATGTTGAAATTGATAAAAGATGGGTGGATATTTTCAGCCATTTCAAAAATGAACATATTCCATGTGAACATTTATTTATACTTGTTCAATTTACGTTGTGCTGCCCTGGAACTAATGCAGCAGTTGAAGGAGTTTTTTTCAATTGCCAATGATTTTTCGACAAGTGAGAAATCGAGATTGAATGTTGATACTCTAGCTGCAGCACTTGCCGTAAAATTTAATATGAAGGATATTTCTTGTTCAGATATTTCCAATATATTGTTAGAAGATGATACATTGACAAAAAATATTAATTCAATGGAAAAGTGCTCATTTAAATAATAATTAACAGGCATGTAAGCATAATTACAATATAAAATGTTGCAAATGTTTTTATTATGCATATATCATATTTTAATGTATTATTGTTGCAATGAATAAAATATTTCTTTTATTTACAATATATTTTTTCCAATTTATTTGTCTTCCTTTTCATTGTAAAAAAGTTGGTCACCTTAGTATTGAGCCATAAACAAAGATTTGCAGGCATAGAGGCCTCTGTGGACTTCACACTGGGATTTCGTAACAGTTATGTTGAGGTTCCATAACAAGTATGCCAGTGCAAGCAATGTGATAGACGCTGAAGTAGTTTATGGTATTCCTTCCTGATTTGCTGCCCGCTTCAGTCATTTAATTAATATAGTTTCTTGGTTAAATGGTTTTTTTGATGAGAAGTTAGATAATTATTTCTTACAATTTATATCATAATTTGATGCTGTAGACTTGACAGAGGTGGAGTTGTAACTCTTTTCTTCTATTAACCATAGAAGATACATTCATCTGCAAGGAAATAAATTTGTTTTGTATATAGTGAGGTTCATTCTTTTGCTAAAATGTGAAGGTTTAAATATAAGTTTCTTCATATGAAGAGCTAATGCTATTTTTTTAAATTAAGCCTGTCCTTTCCCCACCAGCATATTCCCATTCCAAATGTTGTAAATCAATGTCTCTTATTATCTGTCTCTTAATAGCTGAATCTTCCTCCAGTTTCCGCTAGGGGGTCTCCCACCTTGGTTGCATGCTCAGAAAGCTGCTACTGTACTTCAAGTTGGGAATACTTAATTTCTTTCCAAATAGATCAGGCACCCACTTGTGTGTCTATAAAATTGTGCAAAGATAGCCATTGAAAGCTGCCAATATTCTTTTCTTCTTGTTTCATTATAAGCAAGAGTTTTGGTAGAAGAAAACTGTCCTCCAGCAATAAAAATAATTAATTTATATTTATATTTAGTAGCAGCAGTTCCACAAAGCTTATGTTATTATTGCAGATATACTCTGTAATTTAAATAAATGTAACGTACATGTGCACTTAGATATACTCCATATACTTTGAGCTTCCAAATTAGCAATTTTTATAATGTTTGTTTTTATAAAAGCCTACTGGGTAAGCTGGATGTTGGATAGCCATTTGTCTGAAACAGTATAGGGTTTCCTGCCTAGGCAGGGGGTTGGACTAGAAGACCTCCAAGGTCCCTTCCAACTCTGGTATTATATTGTATTGTATTGTAAGCAGGAAATTGTTTTTATTTTAGAGAGAAAGAAGGATCCAAAACAAAAGATCACAACTTGTTCAAGAAGACTTGCTTCTATCTCTATTTTTACCAGCAAAATGTTGAGATGTCTTAGATAGCAAGTAGTTAAAATCTACAAAATATATGAAGATTTCATTTTTAAAAAGTTTCCTTATGTAAAGGACATGTAGTTAAAAAGTCAGTCCAACTTGCTAAAATTAAAGAAAATCTATTTTGTCATCTATTTTATTCTCAACACAATCCTCAACAATAAACTGAAGATGAAGCCACAAGATCATTTCCCACAAGAAATTTCCCGCACTATTGAATTTACTTCTATAGAAAGAAAAAGTATAGGATTACATAATTATTCCCTATTTATTATCCATTCTCTCACTGCTGGGTCACTTTTTATTTTAGGATTATTGGTTTTCAATAATTTTGCCCTATTTGGTTTTAAGTACTGTTATAAATTGTATGTATAAATAGCATGTATGTTAATGAATATATAAATTGCTCTGGGAATAAAAATGGACTTTAGAATGGATCTAAACCAATCTGCCATAAAGTGTTCCATTCTCTTCGGTTCCTTGCTGATTTATCAAAGACATTTACTGCAGTTCTGTTTTATTTTTTTGCTAAAACAACTTTTCAGTGCTTCATGGGAAAACTCAAGGATAACATATTGACTGAAATATCCAAGATTAAGTCAGTGTTCCTTAACACTCCTATCTGTGTGAATGGAGGACCCAGATAAATGTTGTATATGTGGAAGGCCACAAAATAGAAAGATGCACTAAAATATGGGCAGCATTTTCTGTCTTAGTACTAGCTATCCATCAGCACAAATATTTAGCAAAAAAAGGACAAGGCTTCCAAGTCATGCATTTTTCAAAGGAATTAACCATTCACTTCATTTACAATATAAATTCCAGATCACATGTTGACATGTGACTTTTTTTTCCTTGAAAATATTTTATTTTTGTAGAATAGGACAAATATTAACCAGATATGTTTGCAATCATAGTTTGGTACAGAATTCATGTACAGTTATTTGCAGACTCTAGAGACCTTTTCATTGGCGTTTTTTTAAATTGTCTCTTGCAGAACATTAGCATTTCCTCTGCATACAAAAATGTTTTTGTATGTTAAACTAAGGAGAGAGCTGTAAATCCAGGCTATTTTGTGAGCAACCTATTTAGGTCTTAATTGAAAAATAAGAAGCATCTTTTGTGGAAGTAAAAGAATTCATTTTTTATTCTGAGTGTTGTTTAAGTACTTCTCTTACACCTGGGTGGTCTAAAAAGGACTATAATAGTTCTTTGGCAGGCTTCCTCTTTGTAATTGATTTTGTTCAGAAAGAAAACTTTATTGTTGCTTCTTACGCTGCTCACATTCCTCATGACTTTGTGCTTTTATTTTCTTCTGCTTAAAGGGTAAAAATGCATGCTGCTTCCAGTTCTGCTCTTTTGAATTCCCAGGTTGTTTCTGAAGACTTCCTCTTTCCTTTCTGTATCTGTTATCTTAATGCATCTGTTAACTTAACCAGAATACTTTTCTTAACTTTCTCTTTGCTTCAAGGTGGATTCTCGTTGTTCATGGAACCAGGAGTTATTATTAAGAAACATTTGCAAACATATCACTCACCGCCCTAAAATAGAATCCTACTTCAACGCCTTCCCAGAAACCTTCACCAGCCAAACGGCAGCCTTCCCCAGCAGAAGTGGAGAAAGTGCAGCATGCCAAAGGATGCCTGCAAAAACATGCTGGGTCAGTGGGGTGTATCCCAAGAAACGCATTTAGAACTCCCCAGGGAGAAAAGAAGGTTTAGAGTGGGCTAATGGGAAGCGTGGAAAGGATTCTCCCTTTGTTTCTCCACCGGCCTCAAACACCCTTCAGAAATAACAATCACACCTATCTCATGGGCCTTGTGGAAAGATTGCAAAGGCAATATTGCGAAGGATCTGCTCTGAGACAGCAACCTTGAACCAAGATCCTCTGCAAAAAACAATATTGTTTGAAACAAAATAACCCACAGAATAATCTATTCAATGCATTGCAAATGTGTTGTTTCAAAGGTTGGGCAGAGATGGAAAAGGGTAGCCAAAACACAAAAAAAGCAGGCATTGTTTTGGATCTCTCAGATGATTGAGGCCTTGATGGTTGACGCCTTCCTCCGTAGCTCTGACTGAATCGCTTGGCTGCCATTGGTCATCCCGGCGTTTTCTCCTCCTTCTCTTCCCTCCTCATCTTCTCACCATATTAATAATTTGAGGGTGACCAATCATGGATGTGCAGGGCTGCAAAGGTTTAGTTTCTTATTTGAACTTTTAAACTATTTTCTTTTCTCTATGGCATAAGGTTGTGTACTCCCAAATAAGCATGCTCAGTGTCAAGACACAGGCAACTCCCTTGAGAATAACATTCTAATTTACATTCTGATTTACATGAATTTAAAACATGAGTATTTTCTTTCTTTCTTTCATTAGGAATTCCAGTACTTGTCAAGCACAGTTCAGTGAACATGCGGAATAAATCTTGCTATGGGTTTTTCACCAGGGAATAAACTTCACACACACACACACACACACACACACACACACACACACACACACAACCCAAGCTCAGAGAGCACCAAGGACTCTCCCCCCCCCCTTTCCAAGTTCAACCCTGAGCTACAATATTCCATTCTATTGGTATGAATTTTTACCAGTAATAATACACAAACATCTGAAGGGGATTCTGGAAGTCTATTAAATAGAGGAAATTAAAATTAGTTGCATACTGATTGAACTTTTTCTGAAAATACACTTATAGAAGATCCGACAAAAATTAAATAAATCATAATTGTGATTAAAATTTAAATTATGTTGTGTGATTAAATCAAGATTATTGAAAGCCTTACTATCAGGTGTTCATGGATAAAATAGTTCTAAACATGAAATTAGGGTTTGATAGGTGTGTGTATGTGTGTGTGAGGTATGCTTGCTGTATAGTTGACTATACATGCTCACAGATCATTTTGGTTTTTACTAATCTGAATATTTTGTATTATCTTTAAACTTGGCCATCTCAGTGCTCAGCCATAAGTTAAAATAACTTCTGGTTAAGAAGCCCACTAATCCTTGAAAAATACTTTTCAGCTTTGAAAAAAAATATTTATTTCCTTCATCTGTTTTCAGCTTTTAACCAGTTAACAATCCATGACAAGTTCTCTTTTCCAATTTCTTCTAAGTTTACTCATGAGCATTAGATGAGAAACTTTGAAAATCTACATACACAGTCAGTGGAGTTACTGCATGGTCTTCTGCTAAAAATCTGGTCAGGTGGCGTAATCTGAGGCATGCCAAAATGGACCTGGAGAGCCATTTACCCTGGAATATCTCTGCTTCACCTTTCCCTACCTTTCTTTTGGGGCTGTCAAACTATTGAGATCGGAAAGTTCATTCCAGAGACAAATGCTGGATTTCCTTCTTTGAAGCTGGATCCTCCCTATGCTGAGTTTGGAGGGAAAATCCTTGAGGAGATAAGTCAGTATTCTGGCATCCAACCTCATAATTAAATCTATGGTTTCAACAGCAAATAAGTGGATTCACTAGGAAAGTTACTTGACAGCCAGAGATGGGCAACGCACACAATTTTAATATAAAAATAAGAAGTGACCGTATTTTACTTTGTGAACTATCATTTTACTTGATGAACACTATCATTTTATTTCTGTTTAACTGGTAATGTTTACTGTTTGAGATCTCTTTTATGTCTGCATGTGTTGAAAGCATCAAATTATAGCATTAAAGTATCATTGAAAAATATTATCAAAAATGTTTTGTGTGTTTTTAAATTAGATCAATAAGGAACTTCCATCAAATGGAAGATATAAAATATGTATCCTTTATTCATGTCCATGTTCATACTTATACCTGCTATCCTGTATGTTTGACAAACTAATAAATAAAATAAATAAATATGCTGGGCTGTCAACCCCAGTGTCTTCAACCAGCATGATTATATAGGCTGTGGATGATAGGAATTATAATCTGAACACATCTGTTGAGTCCTAAATTGAGGAAGGGTGATCTAGACAGCAATGTAACTATAAAGGAAGACAAAGAGGTTCCAGAAGTTTTTTTTATTCCCATGCTCTTAATTTTCAAAAAAAATCACGAAAACATAACTTATAAAACAATATATATACTGCATCCTCCACAACAGCATTAATGAAACATCCAGCGTAATGGTTACCACAGGTGGGGATACACTGGGAAAGAAGTACCTTGTGCATTTTATATTATGTTTCTTTGTCATCTACAGGTAATAAGTATCAACAGGAAGAAGCAACAAGTATGTCTGCGAGAAAACTTCATATGTGTTTTGTATGCGTATTAATATTTAAAGATCATATTTATCATTTTCATATTTTTTTAAAAATTTCCAACAAAAAAATCCTTTTAAGTATTATCTACACTTAACACATAACTTTTTTTTTAAAGATTTCTTGTTTGGGTTCCTTGTATTGATTCATCTAAATCCAAAGCTGGAGAAACAAAGTAATTTAATCCCCCATCCCAAATTTATTTTACCCATCCATGAGGTCACTTCCTCTCCTTTATTTAAGATGCAGTATTTTCCAACACTCCTTTTCTGTCTTTTTTCTTTCTTTCTTAATAATTTCCCCTATGATTCTCTACGAGAATCCTTTCCTTTTTTAATTTTTAAATAAAAAAAACTCCTTTAAATAAGGACAGACGATAATTTGATTATCAGGGTTAAGACTCTGAAAGCAAAGAAGTGGGGAGGGTCTCTATAAAAGGTCCTTTTTTGTGTGAAGAGAGGCTAGAGGGATTCCGTACTGCAGGCTCGGTAGAGAACGAAGAGGTAGGAAAAGGAACCTTTTCATCCGCGAATTGCTGGGGACGGTAGGATCCCCCCGAAAGACGCTTCCAGCTTGAGAAACAAAATCCCGTCGAGAGTCAAACGCACTGGAGAACCGCGAAGCGCAAGGGGAAAAGCGAAGATAAATAGAGCGCCTCGGAGAAGACGGTTCGCCCCGCGGCTGCGGCGTTGGCTCGGAGGATTCCGTCCTTCCGCTTTGCACCGGCGACCCCTCCCCCTCCGCGCCCAGCCCGAAAGGGGCGAACCCGGAGCCACGCCTCCTTTCCTCCCCGAAGGGCGCTCGGAGCTCCTCAGCAACGTCACTGTTCCATCCCTCTGCCCCCCCTTCCCCCATGCGCGCACACACACACACACACACACGCGCGCGCGCCTCCATCGTTACCGCATCTTCTGGTCGTATAAAGTGGACGATTGTTAGGAAGGAAAGTCCTGTGCAAGTTCAAGTAAACACGCATACAAAACCCGCATCATCCAGAGGAGAAAAAAAAAAAAAAACATTGCAACTCATCCCTGTGTTTTAGGTCCGACCGGGCCCGTCCCTCTCTCTCTCTCTTTCTCCCTCCTCCCCAGCCACGGCTCCTCCGTCCGTCCGTCTGCCCGCTCTTCCCCATTCCTCCTCCGGCGCGTTTCCCTGCCCGAGCGCAGCCGCGGTCCCTTGTCAGGAGGCGGACAAGGCTGGTCAGCTGTTGTACTGGCAGGCGTTGAGAGTGGAGCCGGGGCTCTGCAGGCTGCCGTAGCCGAAGTTCGAGTGCTGCTTGGACTTCAGCCTCAGGCTGGCCAAGCTGGAGTTGCAAGTGTCCCTGTAGACGCTGTAAGGGGAGCCCGGGGGGCCGTAGGGGCAGGCGGGGGTCGACATGGCCGTGTTGAGGGACGAGCCGCTCAGGTTGTTGAGGCCGGAGTTGGCCACGCCGGGCACGGCCGAAGGCCCCATGGAGGAAGGCATGCTCATGGAGGGCAGCGTGCTGGGCGCCGAGAACATGGACTGGGCCGACGACAGCGGGCTCATGGAGTTGAAGAACGTGAAGCTCTTGGAGGAGAGCGGCGCCGGCGCCAGGCTCTTGGCGTGCCAGTAGTTGGACGGGTAGCCCGGATAGACGTCCTCGTAAGGCTGCATCAGGCCGCTGAACTGCGGCACGTAGCCGTTCTTGCAAAGGTCCATCTGCTGGTTGCGTTCCCGCTTCCGCCACTTCGCGCGACGGTTCTTAAACCAGACCTGAGGGGGAAAGGGGCGAGAAAAGACACACAAAAAAAATGGGGCCCGGAGGCTTAGAAACTGCAGACACTGCGCTTGCGCCCGCTCGCGACGCAGACGTTAATGGTGTGTGTGTGGTGGTGGGGGGTGCCTGCCTAAAATGAGCACCTGTCTGCCTAAGGTAAAAGAGGAGGGGGGAGGGGGGAGCCCGCCCACGGTCCACCCTGCAGTCCCTTCCAGGTGAAACTTAGCAAGCTTAGTGTGAGTATTTCTTCAAGGTGGTCCCTGCCCTGCCCCATCATCCTGAAAAGTGTCTGTCTATTAGAACACAACCTGAGGACATCTAAGGTAGGAAGCCTTACTGGAACAGACACCTTGTCATTTCAGCTCCGACAAAGCCATTATGCAATCTGGAGGACCTAAGGAAGCTAAGCAAGGCTGCTTAGTTCTTGGAAATGACATCCCACTCTATAAGGATATTTCAAGACTACTGAGTGGGCCAGACTGGGAAGTTGGAAAAACCTCCTAGATTCAGAAGGCAAAGGCAAATAATTTCAGTGCAGTAATATTGGTAAGGAAACTATCTGATTCACCAGTGGAGTGATGTTGAGGGAGATTTTACCTTTCCTATAGTACGCAAGATAAAAATGCTGGGAAATCATTTGCTATGGTTGTTGGACATTTTTGTGTGTGGTTGTTTTTGTACCCACCTGCCCTAAATTGCAGTGTTGAAATCAATAAAGCTTTGAGTGATCAGGGCTGCATTTTCGTGGGTGCAGGGAGATTTGGGAGATCCCTTCAAGCTCAGACACATAGAGCAAAGTCACGAAATGGGAATTTCTATGTTCAAATGGCACACTTTCATGACACAGTGAAGGGTTCCAAGAAAAACAAGGTTCCTGTGAACTTGAAATTTGCCTAGGCATTATGGCAAGAAACAGAGAGCAATCCCTCAATTAATAATCTGATTAAAGATTCCAACCAGAACTGGGGGGGCCATCATGGCATTGTGGGCTCCAAAGGGCCCACACAGCCAATGGCACAGTCACACTTCCTCTTTAGTTTTAATTATTGTTACTTTAATCTAATTAAGAAAAAGAAGAAGAGGATAGCTAGCTTCAAGGTGGTTAGAGTCTGTTCTAGTAGCAAAGAATACTATACACTAGGAAGAGCCGAAGGACGAGGTTGGGGATAGATCACTGGAGAAAATCTATCTATGTGGTCACTAAAAATCAATCATCACATTGACAGCTGGCATTTTGCAAAGTAAATTGTCCATCTCCAGTATGCCTTAATTTCTAAGAATGCGTCTCCTATCTGTATACAAAATATAAATGGTCAGCAGCTGCAGCCCATTTGGAAATGCTGCTCAAGAAAAAGACAATCTTTTGAAGGAGGCTTTGGGGAAGAGTAAACAAAGACAGTATTCTTTGCCCCCAGTTCTCAAGATTCCATGGCTGCCCACTAGCCCAGGGGCTAGCAATTCCAGATCTACGATCTACATGATTCAGAGATGTCTCGGTTGGCTAGTTAAGGAATCCACTGCTGGATCTTTTGTCAAAACTGAATATGGTACAATCATTTGGAAGGGAAGGGAACCTAATGGAAAAGTTGTTCAGCATTATTTTTCTTTCTGAAAGAAAAGGTGCCAAACTAAATTGCATATCTGTTGAATAGACATTCTTTCTCTTTTTACCATACACAAAGTTGGTTCTGCTAATGTAAGGCAATGTAGCTAATCTAAGGCCATTCTGGGCATCTTTGTTCTCATGTAAATTAAGATCTAGGACTGAAAATACATTCTGGGGTTCAGCCCCTTGAGATTTAAATTAGGTTTGGTGTGTAAAGCTTACCTGAAAATGTCTATTGATATGCTAGATTACCTTAAAAAAATTTATCCATAGAGATGGGGATTTAAAGGATAGGTGGACTGGTGTAAACATAAGGGATAAGTTTGTTACATTGATTTTGTATTCTGTTGCACCATTCTTTGCTTGGGTCTAGATTTCTATTGTCTCTTCAGCCAACTCACCCCTCTGATGCTTTCTCCTAAAAGGTCCTGTAGCAACAAGGGATTGTTGCTCAACATCTCTGATCAGTTTATTTATTACTGGATATCTTAAAGTCCAGATTTTACTCTTTCTGGAGCAGCTATTTATTTATTTATCTATCTATCCATTTATCTGTTTATTTCCCGCCTTTATTATTTTTACGATAAACTCAAAGTGGCAAACATATTCAAAACATCCTCCTTTTATTTCCCCCACAACAACAACCCTGTGAAGTGGATTGGGCTGAGAGAGCTATAAGCAAAACTCTGGTTGCAATCAGTTCAAAGTGATTGACATATAATAAAAAAATGCATTAACTTATTCATTACTCAATACATTAAACAGGCATATTAATTAATATTTCAGTCTGCTTTTGGGGAGTCAATAGGAAAAAGGTACCGATCTTCCTTTTTTTTTTAGCCTCATCCTATGCAACATTCTGGAACTTTTTAATTGTAAGCTATGAGAAATCTGCACTTTTGCACTAGTAAGAAAGACTGCAAATCATTCTAATTGCCTATTTGGGTTATTTGCTGCCATCACAGCTTATACATGCCTGGTCCTGTGTGATTGAAAACAAAGGGATATATTTTAATGTTGATATTAATAAGAATTAATACTTTTAAGAGGATAGTTTTTAAAGGGGGGATAAAATGTTCCAGTCTTGAAAAACAACTTGCCATCATGAAAAGCAACTTGCCATGAAAGAAATTCTCACCTTAAAGACAGGCTGCCCTGGAAAAAGACATCTTAGCAATATTTTCAATAGTTGCCCTTTTATCTCCAAAGCAGATAAAGACTGTCCCAGATAGCATTTAGTTAGATGAATAAGTGGCATTTCTCTCTGGAGATGGCCTTTTCATTTTGCGATTGGGGCCTTGAGAAATTCCTGCTTACAGATTGCTGCCTTGACTTGGCATCTCCTTTGTTTCTCGTTCAAGACCTCTGGATTTCATTTACTTGTTTCCCTCCCATTAACCACTTTCTGGCCAGACCTCTTGCCCAAATTGCTGTTCTCAGACTGATCGTGGTGGCTTTATCCAACTTAAAAAACAAACAAACAAAAATTCCTTACTTCTGGAAATTAGAAATGGATAGGACAAGTATCCCAAAGGTAAGCACAGCAGCAAAGTGGCATCTTCTTTTACACGGAATGTTCAATATTTACAGTTCTGCTGCTAGAAAAAGGGAATCAGATGCCCTGGGGGAAGGGAGGTCTAAGACAGGAGAGAAGCTGATGCAATCTTTGGGAAAATAATCTTTTAGGAAAGGCTTTCAATTTGTTTTCATGAAAAATCCAGGGATTCAACCCCCCCTGAAGAGTATTTCATTCATAACCTGAGGCAGGACACAGTCGCAATCGCAGTGGTTCCACCTCTTCTAAGAGCAGTAGGCCTTAGCTACGCGATTCCTGGGAGAAATGTGGCCAGTGGAACTGCCTGCATTACTGGTAGATTAGGATTTTGATAGGAGTTGGCTACCAACTAAGGCAAGTAGGTGCAAAAAAGTATCTTAAGAGCAAAAACCAGCCAAACTGGGAATCTAACTGCTTTTTCCCCCCTAAAGACACTTTCAAAAACAAAGCAGTGGCCCTGTAATTCTGCAGGGACTACAGTGCAACTCCCCCCTTCCTCTATTGAATCATATCCAGTTCTCAGAAACTCACTGGACAAGTCCCTGAAGTTTCTTTGGCAAAGTTTTTGAGAGGTAGTTTGCCCTTCCTAAGGCTGAGAGGAAGTGACTGGTGCAAAGTGACTCGGTGGGTTTTCTGTCTAAGGCAGGACTAGAATTCATGACCATCCAGTATCTAGTCTGTTGCCTTAAACACAACACCAAATCGGCTCTCAAAAACAAAGCAAGAGCTATTTAATTGGCTATGTAATTCCTAAACCCAACTAAGGCCAGACTACGCTCACAGGATTCTGAAGACCTATTCTGTCCCCTGTTTTAGAAAGTTCTTTGCAGGTCAAACATGCTTGCTAGTTTGGGGAAAGGTTTAACCAAACGAAAGCAAAAATGCAAGTTTCAACAAGAAAGATCAAGAGGAGGAGCTGGGGAGGAAGAATTAGCTGAAACTGCTAGACCTAGAGGAAAAAAATGTGGAAAAAGCCAAAAAGCAGCTTGAAATGTACTTCTAGGAAAGTACTTCCAGACATTAGGGATTTCCCAAAACTGAGGCTAAACATTTTAATGCTGCCTCTAGATATTTTCAAACAAAGTCCTCTTAGCATATTTGGCTGAATTAAAGTTTCAGAAAAATACAACTACAGAAGAGTTTGAGCTAAGATTTGGAAGGAAATGGAGTAATTTATTGGTTTTCCCCTACTTTATAAACAATGGGGGAGGGGCTGAAGGAGGGAATGTGGACTATTGGATTGAACCTCTTGGTGGGGAAATCTAAATTAAAGAATCTCAACCAGATGGATGCCTACCCTTCTGCTTGAAGATATCTAACATCCTACTTTAATTTGGAAGCAATCCTTCCCTACTGAAGCCAAGTCCGGCCTCCACATTAAATGCTTAGGGTCAATAACTTTGTATGAAGTGCTCCTTCCTTACAGTGCAAACTCATTAGGCATCATGGCACGTCAGTGAAAAAACAAAATATACACAGCAGGATTTTAGTTCTGTAGCAATTAATTAGATCATATGCGGAATAATTTGGGGATGGACAGAATGGGCCAAAAGACATCAGTTGCACTTTATTATATAAACTTTGGCTGAATTGTGCCAAAATTAACCCCAAAATGCACATTGCTGCAGTCTTTGTGGAAGTGTATCTCTAGGGATGTACTCCGAATGGGAATTTCTTACTTATCTTGAGAGCAAATGTGATTAGAAGTGTGCTTTTAATTTTTTTGACTTTCAATGTACGTAAAATTTCTTTCAGCATACTAAGTCGTCCCTCCCACCCACCCCATCTTTTATCACAAAAGCACTTTTCCAGGCAATTTTCAAAATGCTTCATTAAGGGGCAGCCCTAAGGCTATGTTAAAAGAGGAATTAATTTAGGCTTTGAAATGATCTGATAGTTTACTATTTTTCCTTTAAGGCAGCATAACTAATCAGCTGAAATATAAAGCTAAACTTAGCGTTTCAGATTTCTCTGCTGACTTCAAGGTACAGAAACAGTGCAGAAAAGAAGATACATAGAATAGAGGTAATGAAGAACTGCTTTGATACGACTTCTGTCCTCAAAGTTTCAGGAAAGTGCTGGGCAGATCCTGAGTTCCCACTAATTTCCTCCCAGTAAGCAGCTGCAGGATTGAAAGCCAAGGTTGTCTTTTTCAGGAAGAGAAAAACTTTATGGAACTTGGTGGATCTTGAAAGACACAGGAATAAGCTAAGGTTCTACTTTGCAGATGATAATAATGAGGAGCCTCTTGATTTCCCTGCAGCCTGATGCCTAAAGCCACTTAAGTCTCTGTTTTCCTGCTAGCATTTGGGGGTGGGTGGGTTGAAGAGGCCTTCTTGGCAAAGCTAAGTTTCGGTAGATCCCATTTGGGGGTGAAATGTGAGGATCATATATCGATTTTAAATAGATGTGAACAACAATCTTAGTGGACTTGATAAAGCTCTGATTTCCTTTCAAATCTAATAAGATCTATGGTATATATAAAAAAGCTAACACTAGGCTGACCTTGGATAACACTTCAGTAGATCTTTTTCCCTGTGGGGCCCAATAAATTATTGGGAATCCTCAATAACTTTTTATCTCTGGAATATTGTCATACCTTTAGGGTAATCTCCATTTTAGAACCTATAAAATCAAGGACTGCCGCATTCATCAACTCAATAGGAATTAAATACACCCACACCTTCAGGAGCGTAGGATTCATTCACCCTCCTGAAAGCATAAAGCAAACTATGACGTTGAGGGAAGGAGACCCAAAACCAATAAACCAAGAATCCAGCATACAAAACAAGCAAAGAGAATGACTAATAAAATGTCAATCCTGTTTGTCTTGCAGGTTATTTCTGACACTGGACCCCTTGAAACAAACTCAAGCAATTCCTGCCATTGAAGGCAGGAAATCCCTGACAATCAGCTCAAGCAGCCATGTCTATCTAGAAGCCCTTAGCTGATTTTGGAATCTCAAATAATCCCATCTCTGATGAATTTAATCTTTCCCTTGTCTATTATTTGGAGGGTCTATTGATTTTAACAAAACCTATTACCCAGCAATTGTTCAAATACAAGTATACACCACTCCATTGCATTGCAGTGATGTATCTTTGTATAATTCATCTTGGCATGAATTGAGGGGGGACAAAAATTCATATATAATAACTGACTGTTAGTATTAAAATGTTCAGTGTATCATTGTTAAGAAGTAGCTAAATATCATTCCAAATACCTGTCTCTCCTCCCCCCCCCATATTATTTTTATTTAATTAATCTTTCTTGGTTATTTTTAAACAATTGGTGCAGTTCTTACACTTGTACAGATAGATAAATTAATACAGCTCTCTGAAAACAACATACCTAAAATGATTTACTTCCATTATAGGGCACAATTCTGCCCAAATTATCAAGTTTATATCCATCTCAGACACAGCAAATTGTGTTTTATTGTATTATTCACTGTCGCATGCATTTGCACAACAGCAATACACAAATCCGAATGATTAGATGTGAACAAAACATTCCATTTCATAGAAATGGAGTTTAATGAAGCATGTTGCAGAAACCTGCTTATACATGTATGACCAGCTTTTCTGTGATTGTAATGGAATTTGTCTGTTCCTGCCTTTACAATGTATGCTGTTAAAGGCTCACTGATTGCTACTCTGTAGTGTAAAATTCTCATTTAACATGGGATTACTATTCAGTGTCACCATGAATAAGATTGCAACTTAACCTGCTCACTGATTTTTTTTTCATTCCAGAACTAGGTACAATTCTTTTGAAATTAAGCCCTACTGACCTCAGAGGACATCTGCTAAAGTGCTTAGAAGTGGCTGGATAACTGCCCAGTGTGTGTGTGTGTGTGTGTGTGTGTGTGTGTGTGTGAGAGAGAGAGAGAGAGAGAGAGAGAGAGAGAGAGGCGTGGGTGGGTGGGTGGGTGGGTGGGGACTGACTCTGCCTGTCAAATCAACCCCAATACTTGCATTTGTTTTACAGCTACACTATTGGCCTTGTCTGGGGTTCAAAAGTTAAAGCCTTGCTATTATAGCTCCATTGAGGGGTCAACCCTTCAGTCATGATGGGAATTTTGGGCTTTTTCTAGTTCTTGCTGACCGTTTTCATGTAACCTGGCCCATTTACCTCTGGCTCACACATAGCTGTTTATTTAACCTTTTCCTATTCACGCTTCTCCCGAAATTTACCGTTTATAGTCAGAACCAATAGAAAGATATCAAAGGCTATAGAAATCAGGGGAGAAACACATTCGCTTTCCCAAAGCTTCCTTGTCAGTTTCCAGAAGTAAGAAATGGGACCAAAACAGTTTCATCCTTCACCCGGCTTTGGGGGATGGGGAATCTGGGGATTTTACACATTTCCACTTCCTGCGAAGCACCAAAGAATTGAGCAAAAGAATTGAGGCCTTTGAACTCTGGTGCTGCAGAAGACTCCTGGGAGTCCCTTGGACTGCAAGGCGATCAAACCCCGTCAGTCCTAGAAGAGGTCAACTCTGACTGCTCTTTAGAAGGCCAGATCCTGAAGATGAAACTCAAATACTTTGGCAACCTAATGAGAAGGACTCATTGGAGAAGAGCCTAATGCTGGGAAAGATTGAGGGCAAAAAAAGAAGGGGATGACAGGAATGAGGTGGCTGGATGGAGTCACTAAAGCAGTAGGAGTGAGCTTGAATGGACTTCAGAGAAGGGTAGAGGTCAGGAAGGCCTGGAGGAACATCGTCTATGGGTTTATGATGGGGCGATGGGTCAGACATGACTTCCTTAACAACAACCTTCCAGTGAAAAAGAGCGCACTCACAAAGCCCATCCACCCAGGAGGCTTGCATCCTCTTTCCTTCCACCCCAAGATGAACTAGAATGGCTGTTGTTATGAAATGGCTGCATTTATAATCAACCCAGAGGAAACAGTAAATCTTGGGCAAGTTTTGTCTATTTGGGGCAAATCCTGCTTTTCCCAGGCCACCAAATAAATAAATAAGCAAAAAGGCTTGGGTGACTCTGTTAGTGTTTTCTTAGCAAGGCGTTCCCTTCAAGATAGAGGGAAGGCAGGGAAGATTGCATTTCAAGCCATTTGAAAAAACGCATCTTTTCCTATCAGGAATTGCAATTAAGATTGCCGTCCAAGATCCGTTTATCCCCAGGCTTTTGAAAACTGCTGGAGGTGGGGGAGCTTAGAGGAATTCTCCGGAGAAAAATTTAAGACCGGTTTGGATGCGCCGCTCAGTTCTGCCGAAGGTCCGCTTTGAAGAGACAGCGGCACTTAGGACTGACCCCTCCACGGAATTGCGCGGCCGAGGTTTAGGAGCACGTGTTGAGCGTCCCTTCCTTTGACGGATCTTTTTAATGAGCGTCCAAAGAGTTGGACCCAACAAATAATAAAGCATCCAACAAGTAATCAAGAAATAATCCTATTTAAGAAAGGACACCCAGAGAAATCAAGGAGATTTAGCTTGTGTGGACAGACAGCTCGGTTTACTGATTTCAGCGGCTCGCCTCTAAACAGAGCTTAAACCTGGATTTAATTCGGGGTGTGTGTGTATTTAAAGTAGCTCCCAGCTTTGCAGTCTTTTCTGTATACATTTATGTACTGGAAAGCAACGGGGAGGCATCGGTAGTCCTTGAGCTTAATTCAAAGAAAGTGGCTTCAGACAGAGTCACACTTGGGAGACTCTGGTTGTTAAGCAAACCTCCACGACATGAGATTCTTCCAATAAAATACGGGGAGACGCCCGAATTTAGGCAGCAATTCAATACGCTCTTGCTTGCGCCCTAATGGAGGCCTGGTAATATGCATGTTGCCAAGCGGGGTGTGTGCGTCTGTCTGTGTGTTACCCCTTAGTTTTGCTCACATACTTGTTGGTTTTGTTTCCTTCTGTGGGATTTTCCAGAACTGAGAACTTGCTTTGCAAAGCGGTGTCTGCAAAGCGAGGGAGAAGTTATGCGGCCTATACGCTTTCCCTGATCAGGCCTCCATCAGGCCTGGGGTCCCTCCGGCCCCCTTCAAACACGGCACAGCGGCTCTTAGCTCCGCTGCTGCAAAGGAGAGGCCTGCAAAGACTTCCGCTCGCGTGCAAAGATCGAGTCCGCGGACCGCCTCAGCGCCCATGTCCTTCCCGCGCGGGGCTCTTTGCCCTTCACGCGTTCCGAACCTTCTACGGACGGAGGAAAACGGCTGCAATTAAGCTTTGGAGCTCTTTGGCTCCCTCCAAATTTCCCTCCTGGCTTTCCTGGTTCCGAGACCCAGCTTACTCAGGGGTTGCTCAGTGGAACGGGATGGGCTCACTCCCAGGCAAGGCCCGCTCAACCCGGGAAAGGCTGCTGAGGACTGCGGGGAAACGATAAGCTCTAAGGAGGGACCTTTGCGTGGTCTGCAAACAGCGGGCAAGAGGGAGGGGGAGAGGACGGAAAGTTTTGGAGAGGCGACCGCGGAGGTGGCTCACCCTGACTCTGGGCTCCGTGAGGTTGGTCCACACCGCGATCTCCTCCCTCATGCTCATGTCCGGGTAGCGGTTCCTCTGGAAAGTGGCCTCCAGTTCCTGCAGTTGCTGGCTGGTAAAATGAGTCCTTTGGCGCCTCTGTTTCTTCTTCTTCGCCGGGTCGTCGGCGCTCCCTTCCTCGCTTTTCTGCGCGCCGCTTGGCTCCTTTTCTACAAAAAGAGAAGGAAAGAGGGCCGAGGAGATCGAGGCCACAATCAGGATCGGTTGGGGTGCGATTAATAGGAGTATTGCAAAGAAAAATCAAAGGACTCCCGCCAGGCCTTTTAACCCAAGACAGCCCGAGCAACCGCCCCCCCCCCGCAAACAAGCTGACTAATACGAAAGTCTGTAACCCAAACCTCTCGTAAATTATACACCGCTCCTCTGTTTCAAAAAGTTTGGAGAACCGAAGGGTTTGTCACTACAAACTACAGAAACAAGGGTCAGAAATGACCTGTGCTGTTCTTCATAGAAGACTCAGAAAGCTAGAAAATAAGCTATGAAACACAGGAGAGGAAAAAAAAGTTAAAAATTATGCTTTTATGTGTAATAGAAAAATCCGGATGAAAATGAAAAGTTTCATTTACAAATCTACATTTGTTCTCTCAAAAAGCAAGCAGTTCGCTGCGCATTTTGATTGTCTTGGGGCATTTTTCTTTTATGCTGAGGACTTAAATTTACAAAAGATAGGATACACAATTCTCCCAGGGGTGATATAACCACTTAGACAACAACTCCAGCCCCCCTCCCCCTCCCCCTAAACTGAAGGAGTGGGAAGAAAAGGACAGGAGCAGCTCTATACCTTGGGAATTTGGAATTTCTACTTTCAGGATGAGTTTTCAAGGATCCTTTTTTATATTTAATTAAAATGACATAACATTAAGAAAACATTTTTGTTTGAACTATTGAGATAGTTTGAACTATTGAGATAGTTTGCAAATTTGGATTTATCTCTGTTCAAAAATACAAAAATCGCATTTGTACACAAACTTCTCTAGAAAGCATAAAGGTTTGTACAAGTTTGAAGCGGCACGTCAATTGGCATGGTCGTTCCTTCGATCTAACCATTCAGGTACATTGGAGAGGGAAGAAATCGGGATTCACTCAAGCCCCAAGTTTTATAGGCTTCAGTGCAAGAAATGTGAGGGCGCTCCTATTTTAAAAATGCATGGCAGTTTCCAGATGCAAACTAATTCACATTAGTTCCCAGCATATACCCACAGGTTAAATGGACTGAAGGGTTCTCCCACTATGCTTTGGAGGGATGAGATATAGTTAAGAATATGAATGCAATTTATTATTTGTGGAACTGAAGTGAATATCTGGAGAACATAAGGGTATTCTTCTGAGACAGTCTTCTATCTCAGTCAGTTTGATATAGACTGGAAACCAGGAAATGGTGAGCTCTAGTCTTGTCTTGGGCACGAAGCCAGCTGAGTGACCTTGGGTCAGTTAATCCCTCTCGGTCCTAGGAAGGAGGCCATGGAAAACCACTTTCCAAATCTTGCCAAGAAACTGCAGGGACCTGCCCACCCAGTGATCAGGAGTCAACACAAAAAGGATAATTCTACCATTCTAAGGCCTAGATCCATGCCTACTGAAGAAAGTGTGGCTGAATTCAAGGGAAGCCACCACTTTGGAAAAGACTTTGCATTCAATTGAACACCTCAGCAATTCAGCTAAATGTCTCTTTATGCTAATACTTTGATAACTAAATTATATTCCAATTGGTCAATTTGTAGTCCATAAATTCTAATTAGTCTAATGAACCTGGAAATACTTCCTGAGTTGATTAAGGGAGGGTCTTCTTGGTCCAAATACTTATAATTAAATTGCTTGTGCAACAGTCACTGAAGTAATTCAGGCTGCAATGTGGTGGAGAGATGGAAGCAACAGTCATTCATCTTCACATGATTCTAGATATGCCATAAATTTCTAAATTGATATTATGAAAGTATTTCAAAAGAGTATTGGAAACTTGTGGATGTGTATCAAATTTGCAGTTTGAATATATTGTAATTGAAACTACACAGAAGATTCTGGGGAGGGATCTGCAGTTGACCTGGCTAATAATCCACGTTGATTGCTTTCTTTAATAGCCTGCTTAAAATAAAATGCATGACTCCGATTAAAGTGTGTAGTAAAGGAATTGTGGGTCTCCGCCGTGTATTTCTGGAAAGTGAGAGGGATTTTTAGAGAGTATTATCTTTTTCTTCCTCCCTCTACAGACATTTAAGAAAGTCGCCTTATTATCTACTATATTTATATGCTTAAACAGACCGACACCCTCCCACATTAATATTTGTACATCCTTTTCATATTGAAAAGTCAATCTGCAGACAGGATCCATCCAAAAATAAGCCCCTTATGTTCCCCTGATTTCAGCGGATTACAAAAGTGCTTTGCCTTTCTTATTGAAAAGAGCGAGGAGCTCAATGGCTTAATTTCGGCAAGATCAGATGCCACATAAAAATGCAGAAATTATTTATGCTTCTTGAAAGAAAGAAAAATGGACAAGGAGCACGTGCAGGCACCGGCAAGATTAAATTCACATCGATCCTTGTACAACAAGCTGCTTCTTGGTGGTGGTGGGGAACCGGACACCCTCCTCCCCATCCCATAAGGTATTAGCCAACTTCATGATATGAATCGACTTGGGAGCCTGTTCTGTACACTGAAAACCTAAATACATGCTCTACAATCTCTCCTCCTTTTAAAGGTCTGGATTTGATATTCTTCTCGAAGGACTCTGATCAGAGAGATTTGTCAGTGTCCAGACCACTGGCAGCCCCCAAAGGACAAATAGATCAGGAGAAGTGAGGCTTTCTTTCAATGCAGCTCAGACAGGAGGGCTGTCTTGGTAGGGAAGCAGTTCACAAAACCCACAAGGCCTGGGTGCTGCCTAAGGAAACTGTAGTCACTTCAAGCTAGGCCCCTTCTCCTCCCTATCCACCAGGGCCTGACCTAGGCCTGTGTATACCCCTCGCGTTTTTCCCAGCAAGGCCATGGAAAAGAGGGCTCAGCTTGGGACTGGTTTGGTGGCCTTGGCTTTTCTTAAGGCTGGACCTGGAGAGGGGGAAGAGTGGGGGAGACTGAGGGCCCCCAAACTACCCTACGTCCCTATCAGTCCTCAAGGGGGGTGGTGAACTTTAACCTTCCTTCGCCAATGGGGTCTCCCCCCACCCCTGCTCCGCCAAAAAGCTGCTTTCTCCCCCAGGCCTAGACTAGGCTCCCACCAGTTTGATGGGCTTTGCACTGTTTTCTACAGGCAAGAAGTGAAAGCTAAGCTGCGGTGGGCCTAAGCAGGGAAGGTGCTGCTTGCTCAGACCCTTTTGGCCATTAGGAACTGGAGCCTGGCACAACCATAAGGACCTCAACTTACACATCCAGCTGTGGTGGTCCTGCCATTTGCAAACCACTCTGGGACTTGGCAAGAAAGTGCTGCATTTTCGCTGGGCTGCTTCTTCCACGTTCCCTCATTTATCTGTGGGCTTGTTAAGAAGCCTAAAATTTATTTCAGAGGAAATCTAAAGGCAAAAGTGTTTTTCAGAGCAATTTGACTTGCCCTTTTGTTGTTCTAATTCCCAGGCTTCTGTTTAATCTTACCCCCTTCTATTAAATATTACCGGTGGGTCCCTGTTTTATTTTTCCTACTTGACGTTACTGTAACTGCGCATTGCATTGCATTGCGTATCTCGGAACCGTGTCTCTTCACTCTTTCCTCTCTGGCTTGGGGAAATTGTTTCTCCAACCGATGCAACCAAATACCTAAACGTTACGAGGGGCTGGTCCCAGGGTAGCACAAGCCTAAATTCCGCAATAAATACTGGGATGGACTTGAAGGGTTGCGTCTTAAATTTATTTCAGTTTGGGTGAACTCGGCCAGAATTATTCGGCAATGCCATTACTTTCCCTTAAGAACAGCTGTCGCATTAAAATGCAGAAATCATCCGGAGTTGGAGAATTAGATTCTACTCTTCTGCCCACTAATTTGAAAGTTAAACCCTTCCCCAAAGAAATAGCTACTAATTTCCCCGAACGCCTCTCTAGACTCGAGTTGCCGTCACTAAATCGCGAGTGTCAAAGAGCCCACTAATACGGCACACCGCGTTCTTGGGTGTTTTAAGTTGCGGTCCACAACATAGTTGCTGGGAAAGGAGAAGTGTGAAGGATTCACTCTGAGGTTACAGTCTGTCATCGAGGCGTTGCTTGTTCTTACTCATTTTTTAGGGAGTTAACTTTCCCAAGATTTGAGCCGCGGAGCACTCGGAGTAACTTTCTCAAGCAAGGAGCGCGGCTGGGCGCTTGCATTTGGCGGCGGCGGCGGCGGCGCATTTTGCAACCCCCTCCTTTGCCCTGAAATCCAAGAGCACCACTTCTTCTTTTTCGTGTATTTACGGAAGGGTTGCCAACGTTGGGCAGCACAACTAGCACAGCACAGCGTTACTTTGGGGTTGGCAACTGACGCTTGTTCACCTGCAAATAGGGCTGACGGAGGGAAGCTGCAGCCGGTGTCCTTTTACACAAGCCCGTCTCCTTAATATGCCTCTCCTCTACAAAGACATCAACGAATTAAAAGCAACGCTGGGCGGAATAAGATGTTTGCGCATATCCTGGCCAGGGCCTGGAAACTTTCCTTCCTTTCTCCTCCACCTTTTTTCTTTCTTTCTTCCCTGCCTGAGTTTTAATGGGTGCCCTCCTCCAGAGAGATCCTTTTACACGTCTACTAGGCTATCCAGACTGGAAAATAAATCCAAACCGGACGTGCCGTGAGTTTGAAACCCGGAGCCCAAATGAAAGGGCTCTCAAAGAAACTCAGGAGCTGCGTATTTTGGGGAAGAAAGAATAAAAAGTGCCAGATAGCCTTGAAAACTTGAGCGCAAACTCCGGCACAGCCGAGAGGGCGCGATGAATCTCACCACCCCTCCCCGTTCCCATGCCGAAACTAAGGAGTTCTGGGGCGCCCTGCTTCTCTTCTGAATGCGGATCCTTTCGCCTGATCGCGCCCTCCTCGATAGGGATGGAAGAGGGCAGGCGGGGGGGGGGGGGAGGGAATCTTTTCTGCTTACTTCCTGTAAACCGCGGGCTCCCCACCGCCCCAAACTGTGGGTTTACCTGGGACTTCGGTGTCCGAAGATTCGCTGGCCGAGTTCTCGATCGGTTCTCTGCCTTCGGAAGATCTCTGCAAATGGAAGCTGGAAGCCATGTCGTGGGACGCCTGCGGGGTTCTCAGGTTGTCGGGAAGCCTTTCCAGATTCATCCCACCTTTAAAGGAATCCATAAGCAAGAAGGAGGCTGAGTCGTATCCTTGCGCGCCTGCCCTTTTTTAGTCTGCGTGCCCTCGCCTTGCAGCGTTTTATGTTCATACAAATTAAGAGGAGAAAGAGAAACTACCAAGCTAAAGAGAATGACAGCGAGAGGCTGCCGAGGAGGGTTCCACCGAAGTCCGCTCTATTGATATTGTTTTTTATAATTTACTTTTAAATCCACTAAGATTCGGCGCAGCTTGACTGTAGGACAGGCACCGCCGAGTTTCCTCGCTGTCCGACTTCCCGGGAAAAAAAGAGCCACGGCGCCCCCCTTCTAGGTAGCGCGCGGGAGGCGGGGGGGGGGGCGAGGAAACCAAGGAGAGCCGCTTGGAGTGGCCGAGATTCAAGTGACCTGCCCTGGAACGAACGCCTGAAAGTTGAAGCAAGACTCCGCCCCTTCTTTCTTCCTTTCCTCCCTCCTCCCTTCCTTCTCTCCCCGCCCCCACCCGCCTAGGAAAGTTCAAAACCTCCCCGTCCTCCTGGCTACTAGATCTCGTCCACTGAGCTCTTTCCTTCGCCTAATGGAGCCTCCTGCGAGTTCTCGGTCTCTGCGAACGAGAGTTCCCGACGGTGGGCTTCGCGCAAGAGACCTCGCCCGCTCCGCGTTGGCTTCTCCTTCCCTTGCGGCTCGCTTCTCCCCCAAGCTAAAAAGCCGAGTTTCAGAACAAAGCTCTTCTCCCCAAAGCCAGTTTGATTCCCACTCTCTCTTGGTTTCTCTCCCCTCTCCGCCCTCCATACGGTGTAGTTCATTCCAAGGTCCGCTTCAGGCAAGGGGACTTCTGTCATTAAAATCACCCGAATGGGGGAGTTGGGGGGAGGAGGAGGAGATCGCTTACTCGAGAATGGTTTCTATGGAAATCCGTCTTACCGGAGCGATCATTCATTCGTCTACTCCCGGCGGATTTTAGCCAGAAAAAGCAATTTGTATCCACCTACGTCCTATATAGAGAAGCTTCCCCAGTGGTTGCTGTGGAAAGTCTCCAGGCTCAGGATGGATGTCACTTCAGGGACTGATGAGGCTTAATTGCAGCGAATTCTGTACAAGGTCGGCCTTCTAGTCCACTGTTTAGCTAGGTGACTCAGGCGGAGTGCAATCCTAAATGCATTTACTAAAAGACCACAGGACACGTTCTCGAAGAAGCAAGCAAAAAACAACAACAACAAAAAAAAAACAACTCTTCCAGTGACTGCATGTGTGCTCAGATTTCGAATAAGTCAGCCAAGTCCTTCCACATTTAATCAGAAGGATTTTTGGTTCCGGTCAACAGGGCTGACTTCGGAGAGCCTTTTAGTAAATTTAATGCGACCGATTTTTGAGTTAGACGTGCAATTTATAAACTACATCAGAGCTTAGAAGCAAATTGCCAGGGAATACTGTAAACGGGATATATTCTGTTTGAAAAGCTACAAGGTGTGTGTGTGTGTGTAACTAACAATGCCTCATGAATGCTTCTCCCAATTTTAGGAGAGGAAAAAACCGTTGAAACATTTGAACAGAGTGGATCTCCCCTTTGCCTTCTGCTAATTTTCTGGTGGCCCTTAAATGCTGGCTCAGGGAAATTTCCCCGTAGTTCTGAGTTTGGGGAGAGGAAATATAATATAGTACGATAGATTGAGAAGAATTTATTTTCATGGATCCCTGCCTGATGTCTTTGGAGGGGATATCGAGACTTCAGGCTTCAGCGCTTTAACCACATCCCTTGGCTTCTTGAGTCCAATTGGAATATTTTTTTCAAACCAAGGTGGAACTGCGTCTACTATTTTGTTTCTTTTAAAAAAAACCAGGAGTTTTTTTAGGTGTCATTATAAACAACTAAGTAAGGTGTCTCCTCCGTCAATATGACTGACGGTCTTAGTGAACAGCCGCCAGATCTCCTTTTGAAATCTCATCTGAGTAATGGAGGACCCTGTGCTTAAATGAGATGTTTTTCAACTCTATAAATCTGGTGACGATGCGACAAATCCATCGAAGTAAATGGGATTTTGCCGGGCTCATAAACAACGCTCCCAAACGTGCAAACTCCAACTCTGGATCCCCGCGGAATTTCCTCTCAAACCGTCTAGCTGCTATTTTAGGCTGCTTTTGCCATTCACTTGCCACCCCCGCCTGCCTTCCAAAGTTTCGCCACAAACTTTTGGGATATTTAGGTAGCGCCGTGCCAAAGCGAAAGCTGCCTGACCCCTCGGCCACAGGACCGACAACTTCAAGAGGAGAGCTCAAGTCTTCGGAGCCATTTTCCTCTTCTGTCCTGGGTAGATCAACACAGATCCTCCTCTCGGCTTTGGTTTTCGCACTACTGGTGTGTGTGTGTGTGTGTGTGTGTGTGTGTGTGTGTGTGTCGAGCTGTGGGTGTGGATTCCAGCCAAAGCGCTGGTCTCCGGCCTGACCTTCCACCCCTCTGTAAGGAAGCTGCTTGCAGACTCTTCAACTTGTTCACGGGGGCGAGAGGGGCGGCTTATCTTCTGGCCACTGCATGCTGGTTTCGCGTTCAATTCAGCCTGGAGGCGGGGAGAAGAAGCCCTGGGGTTTAGACCCGGCCAGGGCGCAGCACAGTGACTCTCAAACCCATGCCAAGCCGCCTTCCCTTTCCTTCTCTCCGGGGGTGGGGTGGGGTGGGGTGTCAGGCTTGGGACGCCGCCGCTGCCTTATGACAGCACCGGCGAGAAGACCGACCATATAAACCGACCTCACCGCTTTTACGGTTCCCATCCTTGCAAGAAACCAGTCGGGAGCATTGGCGGCTGGGCACATCTCTTGCTTTCTCCGGCCACCCGCAAGGTGGATGGGAGCCTCTGGAAGAACCCGCCAGCCACGCTGTGGGATGGGACATCTCCTCTCTTCATTATTGTTCTGTCGCCACTGTACAGCGCTCTAAATCACCGGTATGGAAATACCGCGAAGAGTGCATCGGGTCAGGCTTTCTGCCCACCACCCAGAAAACGGGGCATTAGAGTAGGTGTTAGAGTAGGTATTGAAGAAGAAGTCTGATTTGTCATGTTATTTATACTTCACACACACGCACGCACACACATACACCCACCACACACACCTATGCATCCATATCTATATCCATATATCTATTTCGGATGATGACATACAGAAATGTCTTTCAGGGGGACCTAATGAAAACAGCACACAAGGCCCTTTGGTAAACCGATGGCAACTGTTTAAAATGCTGTTTTAAAGAAAACCGCCACCGTAGTTTCACAACTGCTTGGATACTCCACAACTATCGTTGCCTCTCGAACCGCCTTCAGAGGTTCAGTTCACACATCTTATTAAGCCATGGCTTATTTGAACTGTGGTTTAGTGAATAAATCACAGCTGACACATTTATTCCACAAGAAGCTATGCCATAAATTATGACTCATCAACCACAATGGCAAGATTCATTGAAGCATTTCTAAATAATAATAAAGAAGTGCATGTCTTGTCTTGGTACAGCAAGTCCTGTGAACGTAGCTTTTGGATTGAATTCATATTAAGCGAAATGAACGTAGCTCCTATGGATATCGGTGGATCTTAAATTACACAGCAGCCCTTCAGCAATTGCCATTGCACTACTAATTTCTTTATCATGTGTTATTCAGCACCAAATACATTAATTAGCAGGAAAGATCAAACGATCCGAGCTTGCTGGAAGCTTTCTCTTTAACGGGCTTATTGGGGAGGGAGTGGACACACGACCATTTTTGTTCTGGGGATCTTTTTTCCTTTCCAAGGCTGAAGCACTTGGCTGCAATTCTCCAGGGAGCGATGGCTCTGAAGAACTCGAGTTCCAAGGCTGCCGGACAGGGGCAAACTTCAGGGTCACGCCTCCCCCCCCCCGTTTAAAAAAATGCGAATTACAACCCGGTTCTGCACGGGCAAAACAGACTAAAAGATTCGGCGAAGGTCGGGTGAATTTCTCTATCTGCCTCTTCTGGACTTGGGATGGTGTCATGTTCAGACCGCATTTCTGGGTTGGAGAAATACTACTGATGGAATTTTACAAAGAGGCAGGGAAGAGTGAGGACTCTTTTCTGGAGAAGCCAAATTCTGTCCATCCCATTCTTTCCTTGGCTTCTGCAGTATCCTCTCTTCCCACCCCGCGCGAGGGCTCAGGATGGAGGGGGGCCGGGATGATTTTTCTCGCGCCCACCGCAAAACAAATGGCTTTTTGGAGAGCGCAGTTTAGAGCCGATCCACAGCCTAAGAAGAACCGCCGAGTGAGTTCTTCTCTCTGTCGCCAAGCCCTCCAGACTCCTACATGGCCAGCTTCGGGGATCTTTGCTTTACCCTGCCGGAATCCAGAAGCACTGCCGCAACCGCTCTAGTTAGATCACCACCGTAACTCCCAAACCAGCAGCCTTTGTAGGCTCCCTCCACGTCCCCCTTTCCCACAGGGAGAACTCCAAGGAAAACTGGTGCCAGGACCACATTCCGCTACCAACCGTCAAAGGTGGTTCCACAGTGTTCCCCCAGAGTTCGCCTCGGAAATTGGATTCCCCTCCAACCGATCGAGTGAAGGAATTACACCCCCACCCACCCCCAATTTCCTCTGACAGTCATTCCTGCGCATTAAGGTCCAGCAATTCAAATCCAGACTTTCTGAGCGAACTGAGAAGCCCCTTTAAACTGTAAATAAAGATAGCGTTAAGTCGAACTCGGCTCGGAACTCCCCATAACGGTGCTGCAGCGACAGGGAAAGAGCATTAATCCAGGGAGAGGGGAGAGAGAACCTGAAGCCCTTTAGATGCTAGTCAAACACCACTTCCAGCAGCGACACCTGGCAAGGCAATGGGGCGCAGAATCTCTCTTTGCCCTTTTGATAAAGCACCAGGAAGATCTTGCCCCACTACCGAGATCTTATTCCTAGCAGCTTCTACGCGCTCTCTCCCCTTCCCCCTCTCTCTTTCATCCTCACTCACATACACCCCCATCCCATGTTCAGGCTCCAAAAGGTGACCTCTGAACTTTAACGCTGCCTAATGTTTGTCTATATTGAGCTCAGAGACAAGGAAAACCACCGGGGAGGAGGAGGAGGAGGAGAAGAAGAAACGATTCCTCTGATTGAAGTGCTCAAATAATCAAGAAACCAACCCACCCAACGTCAGTTTCGATTAAACAAACTCCCAAAGTCCAGTCATTTCACGCTGCTCTTATTAGACCTCCTCTATTAATCCCCTCCCCCAAGCGAATAAGTGGGAAATACGTCAAACAAAGACTGAAGATTGGGACACAAGGTTAGCACAGCCTCATCACAATTTTCCTGAAAGACCCCAACTTTACAATGGCTGCTTTCAATGCAACTAATGAAGCTGGATTAGGGTTAGATTCTTCTTTAGGGTTTTTTTTTTTTGGTTTTATTTTGTAAGTGTTATTTTAGGGAGTGGCTTACCGTATTAAGGAAATCCAGAAAATGGATTAATTCAGGAACTTAGTTAGGGTACTACCTTACATTGACTACATTGCGTGTCAACAGTCAGGGCTGGTCTTTGGGATATGTCGAGGCTCCTCTCAATAAATGGAGCAGAGCCCCCACTCCAACATAGCTGCCTTGTTACACCAGAAGTTCCTGAAGTAACAACCCTTTGCTTTTAAAGAGAAAGGTGGGGAGCGGGAGGGCAAACCTGTTACCTAACTGTATCACAGATTAAGCCTGTGGTGCTCTAACCGCTACAGTGAATAAGTTTTCTGAAATGTCATTTGGGAATGCAGCAGAAGACACCAAAGGCTTTTTGGATTTTAGAAACCAGAAAAGCAGCAAGCTGGGGGTGGGTGGGTGGGTGGGTGGGTGGGGAGGCCCAGTACAAAGTTTTGCAGCACAACAACGTTGCTCATCTTTCTCCTAACGTTCAGACAGACTTCCTCTCCCCTTCCTCTCCTCAGAGGACGCTGCTGTTTTCATGAACACTTGTATCTTTGCCAGCAGACCAAATGTCTGGAGGCCTTTAGAAAACAGATGTTCTCCAGCTTGCATTGGCCGATGCCTTCCAGGCCGGTAAACACAGGATCAAGCCACGGTCATATATATCCCCTTTTCTTGGAGAAGGTCCCATTGCAATGAATGGGGCTCTCTTGGGAAGAGACATGTTGGGGCTCATCTGTGCCAAGTTGCAGTTCTATCATTTGCTTTTGTATCAGCCTGAATGGCAAAGTAACAAAAATGCCCCTAAGCAGGTTCAGTGTGCCCTTTTTGTGTGTGACAGCTTTAACCAGCAGGGAAAACAAAACGGCGAGTCTTTTGTTATTGTTGAACCTACTTCCCAGGAGCTGCTATCCGGGAGAGACAAATTTCCTAGCTCTGGATCACAGCTTTGAGGGCAACTCTCTTGCTCCCTTGCCATTCCCCCTCCCACGTTGGAAAGAAGGAACTTTAATTCTTCTTACTTTTCACTCACCATTTAGAACAGAAAATACCTAAAGAGCAATAGCACTTAAACTTATATACCATTTCATAGTGCTTTTACAGCCCTCTCTAAGTGGTTTGCAGAGTTAGCATATTTCCCCCAACAATCTGGGTCCTCATTTTACCGATCTTAGAAGGATGGAAGGCTGAGTGGGACTTGAACTGCCAAACTGCTGGCAGTCGGCAGTCAGCAGAAGTAGCCTGCAGTACTGCACTCTAACCACTACACCACCACGGCTCTAAATGCCGGTTCTAAGCATGGTCTTTCCAGGAAACATAAACACTGACATCCTCAGGATTACCCAGGAGAATCAAGCTGTACCTGTCTTCTCCTCCTTTCTCTCAACTCCAGGCTGCAAAAGTGGCCTGGCTCACCTGTTCCTTTGGGGAGAAGCAAATCGCAGGGCCAGTGGCAGCCTGGGCTGTGGACGATGGTGGAAGGAAAGGTGGAGCCAGGGAAAAGGTGAGCCAAGGAGAAGGCTACAGGGACTGTTGGGGATGACCAGAAAGGCCCTGCAAGGAAGGAAACAGCCTTGAAAGGGTTCCAGTCTAGGGATCAGAAGAGCCAGATGAAAAGATATACTCCACCTAAAGCCAATGTGGCATAGGAGGACCTAGCAACCACAAGTCCCTTATGTTACTTTGCCACTCAAGCCTGGCTGCCAGGTAAGAAACAGGTTCATCAGGATGTATATGAGAGCAGGGTTGAGCAGTTGGTTCTGGATTTGCTTTTTCAAAGAATTTTGTTAACTCTCAGTACTAAACTTCACCCAAGCACAGAGTCAAAAGGTGTGTGTGTGTCAGGCACTATATCTTACAACAAGGGTAGATTTAGATACAGTGCACTCTTCAAGCAGGGCTCCTGTAATGGTTTTCAGTGATGTTTATTGCAGATAATGGGTATTTTAGGTCAATGTATCTGCAGGGCAACAGATTAAGAAACAGCTATGATTGAAGGAGTGGTCATTCAGACCTGATTTGAAATAAAGGTGCTGCTTGTGACCACAGTGAAACTGACTTTGAAGTGCAATCTTGGAGACAAGAATCATTATTATCAGAGTGCCAATGTAAAAGAAAGGGAAGCATTTTTTTAAAAAAGCAAAACAACACATTATGTTAGTGTCAAGTATCAATTCAGGCATTTTTGCAAACAAAATAAGCCCAAAGTGGTTTATTTAAGAGCAAATGGCACTGAGCTCAGAGAGCTTTACTTTACAATACTTGTAATTCAAGTCTGCAGTCTGAATGTATGGGTTGTTTTGTTTTGCTTTGGGTTTTGCTTTATTTTGTTTTTGAAGAGGAAAAACTGTTTTAGTGAAATAAAACAAAGGGCCTAACTATTGAAGATTTCCTCAGTTACTAGTGCGGTCTGCAAGGCTGCCTAGAATTATTTTGGTGGGGAGAAAATCAATATTACGTGCAGCAGGAGGAGGAAATGATTCTCTCAGCAATTATTCCCAAGTAATGATAGTTAATGTAGCGATGGCAATAGCACTTAGACTTATAAACTGCTTCCCAGTCCTCTCTAAGTGGTTTAGAGTCAGCATATTGCCCCTGACAATCTGGGTCCTAATTTTACCGACCTCAGAAGGAGGGAAGGCTGAGACACCCTTGAGAGGTGAGACTTGAACTGCTGAATTGTTGGCAGTTGGCAGTCAGCATAATTAGCCTGCAATGCTGCATTCTAACCACTGCGCCACCACGGCTCCCATATAATATATTTCTTATATTACAAGAATCACACCATGAAGTTGGAAGTTGAAGGAACTCTCTGTCATTTAGAATGATACACAATGGGGGTGTGGGTGGGGAGGAAGTACACATGTGCACGAGCGCACACACATACACAGAGTTGTTGAGTGTTATGAAAAAGCTACACTTGATCTGAAGTATGGACTATTGCAGGTTTGGCTTCCTCAACATGACTGAACCATTACCCTCTGGTGTCATGCCATTCAGCATGACAAAAAGTTCAGGTGAACTCCAAAGCTATAAGTATATTCATTCTTTAGCAGGTAAAAACAGATCTTGGGTGGCACAATTGGAAAGGCTAAAATACACCAGTTTCCCCTGACTTTAGGTCCAGCACAATGTGGTAGGCTTCAACTTTCATGTTCCGTCAGCCAGCATGGCCAATGGTGGATTTAAATCCAACCCCTTTTAGCTCCTAGGTAAGGGAAGGTTTGAGCTGAAATACTGAGTGTGATCAGTTATTTATGTGACTCAATATAAACTAATTTGGGTGGGTTTACATATTTACTATTACTTTAACCTCTTCTACCACTTGATCAAAAAGTTGTCTTCAAATTTTGACAATCATGAAAAGATTGTGGGATAAACAAAAGAGTAGTTATCCTTTCTAATTATATTTTTACACTGTAAAGATAAAGGAATCTTATTCTCACAAAAATTGATTCTAATTCTTTAAACCTAATGGCTGACCATTTTAGGAGAAGTGGAGGGATGCATCATTTGGGGCATTATGCTCTACAAGGACTCATGAATGACCCAATGACCACTGGATCAAGTTAGAATGAAGATAAAAATAAGTGTGGGAGATGAGATATGCATGCCCTTCGTTATTCATGTTTGCTGTAGTTGCTTCCTTCTCTGAGAGGCTACCAATTGCTCTGATTTTGCGTAAATGACCTCAGGATTAATGCTGAAAGATAGACCAGATATGATCTGTTCAGTATAACATTCATAGGGATTCTCTAGATTTCATGATAATGCTATCTGATCAAGGAAGAACAAGCTTGCAAAAGCTGATTATTAAAAATTAGGATCAATGAGAATTAACAGCAACTTAAATCCCAGTAATCCTCTATGTGAAATTAGAAGACAATTGACACCAAAGCCTCAAAGCCGAAGTACAGAATGTACAGAGATATAGGTGGGGCTGAGATACAATTGCATAAAAGTGCCACTGGCTTTATTATTATTATTATACTCTCATTACTGTAAGATGGACAAGACTTTTCTGAAGTGGGAAAAAAAAAGATTTGTCCTCGTTTCCCCTTTATTGACTTTTCTTGCCCATCCATTTCCCCACCATAATAGGATGCTGGGTAGTCAAGCGAAATGTGATGCTAGCTAGTTCCATTCAGAGGTTACACTACCAAATGGTTCAGACAACTGTGCCCCAAATGGGTTCTGAGTTGGTACCTAGCTTCAGTTTCTCCTTCTGATGCCTTCTAAATGGATCCATCAGTTATCCTATTTTTCCAAGGACAGAGATGATATTGAATCAGGTACTCATGTTTTGCCCGAGGGTAATTTTTACTGGGATATTTGTAAGGCACTACTAATACTTCTTTTTAGACCATTTCCTAGATGGACAGAAAGAATTCTATGTACAGCTTCTTTTGGTGCCTAAAGATCCCCAAGGAACTCTTGCTGCTGCTAAGTTTGCAATTGTAGCCTGTAATATTTGTGTTTTGCTAATTGCAAAGTAGCTCAAGCGTGAACACTGCCCCTTTCACTATGTGCATTATATTGTGGGGTTTTTGTTGCTGCTACTGCTGTGCAGCAGGACTCCCTTCCCCTCCTTTTCCAATTGTTCAAAGTTATGCAGCCTTTTCTACTGCTAGACCACTTGTGCGCGTGCACACACACACACACTCATATGTACATACACAGATAGGTCCATGGTTCAGTCTCCCAATATAGCCTCAGGTTTGTGGCTTGGAGAAATGTTCCAAGCTAAACAACAAGAGCAGAACAGTCATTTGGTTTTTACTGAGTTCACCATGCAGAAACAAACTTCAATTGTCAACACAATCCATATCCCTTCTCCCCTACCTGTGGCATTAACAGGTTGCAGTAATTTCTCTAATATGGCATATCCTTAATGTGACATTGCCTTTGTCTTATTCCTAATTCACAGCAGTGGTAACTTAAATTTGTTTTAATTCTTCCTGTTTCAAAGCATTTCCCCTCTTCTCCCAATACGATTTCTGCTATGAACATTCTGGCTTGGCTTCAGTGGCATCTGAAGCAATGCCATGCCTGAACAGTGCTGTTCGAAACATTTCTTAGATTTTATGTGAGCTCCATAGAGACATGGATTTAATGCTTTGGGAAGAGATCGGCTGCACTTTAAACCCAGGTATCCAGTTGGGCTCTATATTTTCCCTACATTCCTACTTTTCCCAACCTCATTTCATCCTGAAGATGCTTGGTCTATGCATGTGTCCTTGAGAAGCAGGCCACCTCACTTCTTACATTTCTGTGTACCTGCAGTTCCATGGATCTTCTGGAAGAAAAGAACCCCGTATGTTACGTTTATCATTTAATATCTGCACCATCTCTCCATTTTGGATATTGGATCACTCTGATGAAGTTATAGACTAGAGTTTAGAACAATGCATTTTATATAAAGAACTGCAAGGACTAGCCAAGGGAGTTATCAGGAGTCAACTCTGACTTGATGGCACCAAAATCAATCAATCAATCAATCAATCAATCAATCAATCAATGAAATATCCCAATCATTTAGAGAGAAGGTTGGATCAACTGGTTTGCAAATAGCTGTTGCTTGTGCTAAGACCCAAGTCGCTTTGCATAATTGGGAATGGCACCCCGTGTAATCACTCACTATGATTGTGCAGTGAGTGTAGATTTCTTAAACACTTTCCTCAATTTGCCGGTAGTGCTTGCCTGAAGTTGGATTACAGTTCCCAGAATCCCGAGCCAACATATTGCTTTAGAATTTAGTGCCATATTGGGAAAGGCTGATTGAAAGGAATTAGACAGATTATTTTGATTCTAGATCGACGCTAGTAAAACCACTTATTATTTCATCTTACGAAGAAGAGAACAAAGATCGCAGGTTGGATTAACGACTTCATCTAGCATGAGGAACGTGGATAATTAAATGATGTCTGCTTGAACCCCAAATGCATGGATTCCCCCCTCCTCCTTAATAATTGTGCCCGGAGAGACCCGACGGTTCATGTGATGAGTCATTTAACCGGGAGCGGGACGCTAGCCTCGGGCTCCGCATCCTGGAGGGCCAGCAAATAAAACGACCACCGATAGGAAAGCTCGAGTAGGGCTGGCCGGTCACCTTCCCCTTGCAAGGGAAGATTCATACGACCGTGCTTTAAGATTGCCCTCCTGCTTTTGCTCTCTGAGGCTGATGATGGCTTGTTAAGAGCCCTCGTTCAAAGGCAGGTAGTGTGCTGGGGAGGCGGGGCCAGAAGAGAGAAATATGGGAGAACACCCGCCACGGTCCTTGGGACTCTTCTTAGAAGGGGCGCGGGGTGATGGTAGCTGGAAGCTGCGGGGGGCAGCGAGAACTGATGATGCCGGGCCTGGGAAAGATGGATTAAATCGACGGGGAGAAAGGAGGGGAAATGAGAGGTCTGCAAGACTGCGTTTGGTACAAAAATCAAAGTAACTTTGCTGGTCTTCCACAATTTGTCTCCCCTTCCCCCAGAATAAACACCAGGACCGCGCCCGGTTTCCAGATCTCCTTCTTAAGGTTGGTTGTATTTTGGAAGCCGTTCTCTTCCCGTTCAAGCTTTTATTGTAGGCACACAAAGCCAGGAGATATTTCAACCTCGCCCCCTCCTGTCCTGTCCCATCCCGTCCTGTCCCAATCCAGTCTTGAGTTCCCTCTCCATTAAACAAAGAAAAGATCCTAGCGCCGCATAGGTTTGTTCATTGCTGCTCAAAAGTCACCAGATTGAATTTAGCGAGTCTTAGAGTTAAGCGAACATGCATAAATTGTGTTGTAGACTAAAAGGCATAGGACAAAATGGAGGTTTTTGTTTTCTTTTGGAGGAGGGGGAAATTAGGTGATTAGAGATCGCGGGATTACTTTCAAGTGAACAGCCGGGACCGGGTTCGATCACTCGGAAATGTGTGTTGGTGGACGTAACTTTTCTGCCTTTCAGGGAACGCACTGAGAACCCAGGAGATCCTGCATTAATATCGTACTAACAGTAGGCACGGAGCCAGAAATCTGCATCCCCCTTCTTCTCCTTCATCCTCATCGCTACTATCACCATCATAAATAATTGTAATCTGATTTGATAAAAGTGTAAACGTCAAACTTCACCAAGGAATCTTCTTGCTCAAGTTAATGCCTACAACCTTTCAGTATCTACTTTTTGTATGGTTCAAAATGGATTCATCAGCATTCATTCAGGTCCCTTTAACTGCTTCGTGGGTCAGATCCATACAAAGGTTAATGCAATCCCATACTTTTTCATGAAAGCTGGGGTTAGCTTGCATTTAAGGTATACCCATGGAATTCCTACAGAAAAATCCCCATTATTCTGACTTGTTTTTAACTATTTACTTGCCTCATAAGTATTACCTCAGACCATTTTATAGCAGGTATCTTTCCCTTGACCCAAATGATTAATGAGATTTTATGAGACTGATACAGCTTGTATTGCCTGAAGTGAAATTTGTCTGTAGACAATTTCAAAAATGTTACTCAAAACCACAATTTTATATAAAAATTAATGAAACAAATTTTATATTCTTCTGATCCTATACTTATGCTTACTGGAAATATATTCTACAGAAGACTGCCATATATATATATATATATATATATATATATATATATATATATATATATATATATATATATATATATATATATATATATATATATATATATATATATATATATATATATATATATATATATATATATATATATATATATATTTGTGTTGTATTTGTGCTGATAAAATAAAGGGAGACTAGTATAGATCCATTTCGAGCTATTTAGCTCTCATCAGCTAGCCATACCCTTACTGGGATTCGAACCTGGCTAGCTGATGAGAGCTAAATAGCTCGAAATGGATCTATACTAGTCTCCCTTTATTTTATCAGCACAAATACAACACAAATATAAAAAGGTAACATTAAAAATAAAAATATGGGTTTCTGCCTGGATGGTTTTCTGTGATGAGCCGAAAGGACAGAAAGAGGGAGGAGTGAGCTCCCTCCCATATTAGGTCATACCAGGGGTTGTAACACACACACACACACACACACACACACACACACACATATATATTCACTCATGTAATTGGTTACATTTGCATGCAATTATTTATGAGTAAAGGTAATAGAATTTCTCTTATCTAATGTTCACAACATTGTGATATATCTATGTCATTTCTTAAGTGGTATATTTATAAAGATGGTAAGAGTATAAATATTCTATAATGTATAAAACAAGGGACATTCACAAAGAACCAATAGTGGATCATTTATCATTCTGGATCATTCAGCTCAAACTGAAATCTGAGCTTAAAGTAGATTAACTAAATTATTAAATTCAATTAACAAATGTTTAGAATCGACATAACATTTGCATTAATTAATTAATAGAGAGCAGAGAAAAACCACAAACTTTTAAATGCAATTGCTTGGGTTGGGCAATTTTGAACTTTGGAAAAGGAAATCTCGCTATTAAAAAACAACAGCTAAACCAGTCTGTACCTGGTAGAAGTTCAGTAAAACTTCTACCTACATTAACGATCGATCAGATTTTCTCCTCCCTCCCTTCAGGAAGCTAGGTTAAAATATGACAAGCCAGTCTGAAATGTCTACCATTCCATGGGAAAAAATGGGCCTGGATGAGCACTCAAACAGAGTGATCCAGATAAAAACCATCTGTTCCCAACAAACCCAGAAGAGACGAATGTGTGGTTGCAAATCTAACCTTATCTAGTATCAGTCAGTTTAAAAAAAAAAGGGAAGAAAGAACAACTCTGATGCAATGTGTCTATCTTTCACGCATGCATACCAGTTGTGGGAGCCTGGGAGCAAACGGCTTAAAAACAGCGGAGTTGTGGTGAACATGTTTTATCCTTGCGTTTATCTGTATCTCTATCTGCATCTTCATAAGAAAATGACCATCTTATGCAATTCACTTCCCTGGTAGGGCACTACTAGACTCCCTGCCTGGGCTGGTTTTGTACAGCTTTATTAATGCTACAGAAGCTCATATTTCACTGATAAATTATAGAGAATTGTTAACTTGTAAATGATGCCATTTCCTAATTAATGCTGAAGCCTATTATAATGAACTGCTAATTAAAAACAAACAAACAAAGGTGGTAGACTCTCTTCTGAGATGATTGCTTCTTTATTGCTTCATGTTATGATCTTTTTAAAGGAATTTAATAAGCCATTCTATGTGCGCCCCCCCTTCACATGGTGGCATGGTCTCTAGAAGACAAAGTCTTAACCGGGTGGGATAGAGGAGGCTCCATTGCAAGGGCCAGTAGGACCATCACATCATTCTGTCATGCAGATATACCAATATCCAAGTTGATAATGAAATTGATCTGGCTTGGAGGGAAGGGCTTTGTGCAAACTTGCAGGTTTTATTCCACACAAGTGAAAGTCTCTTAAAAAAAAAAAGTCTTGAACTGCAACTTTGCCAAGTGTTATTTTGTGCCCTTGAGATGGGCAAGCCTGCAATTCCCTCCTGTGTCCCAGCCGGCATAATCACTGGTTAGTGGACTATGGGAGTTGTAATCCAAGATAACTGAAAGGCGCCAACTTAAAGCTTGGCCTAGAATAAAGGGCATCTGAGAAGCTATGAGAAGGGGCTTTGACTTCTTATCATGGAAGGAAGGTTTGCTCCCCCTTCTATGTCAGGCTCCTGAGCTGGACTTCATTGTGTGCCCTTTGACAACACAAAGTGACACTGGGATTTCTATGGGAAATATGTAACTATTTTATCAGAGGACAATGAATCCCTGTGCGGCATGGAATGACGATGTGCCCATCAGCCTCTTGCAGACAAGAAGAAAAGAACAATGGCTATTTTCTATCTTGTGGAGAAAAGATAAGTTCTATCTAAAAATCCGCAATGGGACAAGTCATTGGCTTAATGAATGCACAATACTTTCTTCAAGGGTGCAGCTAAAAAGGTGGAGGCTGGAGAGAGAAGGAAACATGCAGTAAAAGGGAAAAATACCCAAGAAGTGACAAAATCTACCCGCAAAAGCTCTTCACTCTTAAGAGCTTTTCTTAAACTTTAATTCAGCTTCTCCCAAAATAATATCTGCTCGGAATATAACACCATAGCCTTGCTTGCCAGGAAAATGGTGGTGGTAGTTCCAAACAGCTGGAGCACACCATATTGTAGAAGATGCCTGTTAGTTTTTCAATGTTGTCGGTAGGAACCGCCTTCCACAACATTCCACCAGCAAAACAAATGAGCAAGTCTGCAATTAAAATGGACTCTGCCCCAAGTATCTTCTTACTACCATGGTCATAGCAGTGGACATTCAAGAAAAGAAGAGAGAAAATCTTCTGGCCCCCGGCCTTATATTCAAACTTAACAGGCCTTATCCTTCCCAAATTTAATGGCACTTACATTGAATTGGCATTCTTTTGAATGTTCTAGATAGTGGCTCCAGTTGTAACAGAGATCTATTTCTCGCAATAAAAGACCTCCAAACATTATGGCTTTTGATATCAGAGTAAAAATATTTTACAATATTTGAACAAAAATCACCAGCAGATTTTACACCTACATGTAAAAGTTGGGACTGATCTACTGCTACATTCCATTACTTTAGTGGGAGAGGTGGATATGTATCCTAGCATGGACAGAGGACTGTCTATTCAGACATAGGTCCTCTTGAATGCAAGAGGGGTGGGGGTTGCTTCCTTGTAAATTTGTTTAGGATTGTGTTGCACTTCTTTCATTAGCAATGGATTTATTGAGGTCATTCTTAATGTCTTTCCCCCTAGGTTTTAGGGTCGTAACATCGAATTTCATGTCTATTTTATATAACCCCATGTAATCGCTCATTGTCTTAATCTCTGGGGAAACTGAGAAACCCTTCCATAGTATCCATGTTTATCCTCAGGAATCTTATAATACTGCACACTGCTAATTTTTGTAGATTTCTTAGCTGCTTCTATGCACATATATACATACACATACCTACACACACACACACACACACACACTATATGTGTGTGTGTGTGTGTGTGTTGTATTTGTACTGATAAAGAAAGAGGGAGTAGTGACCTTCCTCCCATATTTAGGCATACCAGGGGTTGTAACACATGTATGTATGTATGTATGTATGTATGTATGTATGTATGTATGTATGTATACACACACTTGGTATACACAACATATACACACAATACACACACACACTTCATAGTGCACTGATAGCCTCCTGTTCAATCACACCATTGATATTTAAATCTATCAAATTCCAGTTGGGTTAAAGGCATGGAATGTGAATTCATTCCTTTGGGTAGTTTACTCAGTTATTCACATTCTGTTTAGAGTTCTTCATATAGTACTTACATACATGCCCACCACACTATTCCTTTGGGATAAGCAGCCAGAATAATTAAAGGGTTGGAGAAAGGAAACATAGCTAAAATCAGTATATGTATATCAGTCCCAATTCCTCTCCATACCTTCCCCAAACTATCCTTGCTTCCATTATCCATGTATCCACACTTGCACGCTTATATTATAGCTTATCATAATGCATGGGTTTGTGCGTGTGCAAATTCTGCAGTATTAGCAGAACACACACAACATGCTAAATTAATGTTGCAAACTCCACCCACCCATCTTTACTTTGATAGATAGGACACACTGTAATGAAATTGATTAAAGGCATGGCATCTGTAGTTTGCACGCCCTCGTGCACACAAACTCAAAACAGGCCCCTGAAACTTAAGACAGCCCCGTGAAAATAAAGCAAAGGATCCACCTCACGCTATTGAACGAAGAGGAAAAGCGGCCTTTGCCTAGTCGCCACTCGAAGCGGGGCAAAAATGAACCACCTCTGCAGGCGTCTGCACGTCCAGCAGGGCACAAAGACAAATCACCCCCTCCTCCCTTCAAACTGCCACCTTAACTACTCCCATTCTTTCTATTCTCTCCGGGGCCGGGAAGTAGATTTGCAAAATGAAGCCTTTAGGTGGGATTAGACGGGAGAAAGCCCCCCCCCGCCCCACCTCCAAGGAACACGCAGACTAAACGCGTGTTCGTGGCGAGGATCCTTAGGGCAGGCAGCCCGCTCGGCGCGGGTGGCCGCGGCTTTCGGAGCCCGGTTCCTCCCAAGGCGGCTCAAAGTTGACCGCCCCGCCCCGAGGATCTTGGCCTGCGAGACGGCGGGAGCTGGAGGGGGTCCCGTCCAGGCGATCGCCGTCAGCGCAGGCAGGCAGCCAGGACTTTTCCCTTCAGGCGTACTGGGAAGAGCCAAGCGGAAGAGCTTTCCGAGGCCCACGGCGACCGACCCGAAAGTGATCCTTGGCGGTTCTCCGTCGAAGCCGCTTGCCAGATAAGCAGCGGTGGTGATTCCGGAGCCAGGAGGGCTCCTTTTGACTGTTTGGCCTGGCTCGCCCTCGGCTGCTTGCACGGTCCACACCCGCTGTAGAGCCTGCTCATAACGGCTGGGCAAAATCACCCGGGGAAAGAAAAGAGGGAAGGCAATCGCGGTGCCGGGCTTCTTGTGGGAGCGCCAAGGCTCTGGATCTCACTGGCGACTGGCCGCCCTCTTTCCAGCCCAGGAGTTCAACTTCTCCAGTGAACCTTGGAAGCCCCCGAGTTTTAGAAGGCGCGCTCCCGGAGGCAGGGAAGGAAGGAAAGGGGGCATCCTCTGGCCGACTCAGCAGTCCAGGTGCCGTTGCTAGCCGAAGATGGTCAGATCAGTAACGATTAAAGAACAAAATGGGTCTAAAGGAGCACCTTCCCACCTTCCCGCTTTCGGGCTGGTCAGGAGCCCTTCGGCACACCTCACCTCCGCATCACAAGCCGGGAGCTTTCCTCCTTTCCTCTTGCAGGAATATCAAGGAAAGCGGGAGGAAGTCCTGAGGAAGCGTGGATGGAAAGAGGAGCAACCCTGAGCATGTAGAGTCTTCCATTTAGGTCTGCTCCGACGGGACGGGGAGGGGTGGAGAACGAGATTTTTAATAATACACTCGCAGCCCCGAAAAAGGTCTGGGGAGAGGATGTCTAACAGAAACAGCAAGGGCTAAGAAATAGGAAGTTTAAGACAAACGACACCCAAAAGCTTATTTTCGAAGGACAAACGGCCGGCTGCGCTGGTCCGCCTTCACTTGGGCCGCCTCAGCCACTCAGCCGAGGCGGCCCTAACCAGCGCTTGGATAGGGACCTTCTGGTTAGACCAGGAAGTCTCAAAACAAACAAACAAGCAAGCAAACAAACAGAAAGGCGCCTCAAAAGAAGGCAACCAGCGACACCTTTACCTTTACAGCGGTCAGTTTCTACCGGGAGACTAAGCAATTATGAACATCCTAAGGTCCGGGCCCTTGCTGCAGGCCATTTCCAGAGCGCTCCGATGAAAAACAAAAAACAAAAACCCAACCATCCTTCCTGAAACCTGAAGGAGGGTGGCCAGGCCGAAAAGTTTGGGGGAAAAGATCTACAGAGGCCTGGACCACTCATTCTTTTTTTTTTTAAGACAGAAAACAAAGAGAAGGTGAGAAAACATCTAAGGGGTGATTCCTCTCCCAGTAAGACTTAGCAACAGGAAAGTGAGCTAATCAAAAGGTCCAATTACTGAAATTTCCTAGGTGAGTTGGAAAATATTCCAGAATCCGGTCTGAAATGCGGAAGAACAACTGCGTGTACGGACTTGGGAGTTCTTGGGATGGGCATTAGTTCCCATCATGCCCATCAGCTATGTTGGCTGAGCATGAGAGGAGTTGAAGCACAAAACACCTAGAAGGCAGCAGCAGCTGTATAGATAGAGATATGGGATGTAATTTGGTAAAATCATTTGCTGACGTTCCATTCAGTAGGCTAGAGGTTGCTTCAAAGAAAAGTCCAAGTTTAAATATGGGCAAACAGGCCTAACATGATAGCCTTCCACTTCCCTCTTGGATAATTTGTAAATGATCTCAAATAGGATTAACACTACAAACCTGACCCCCCTTTTAATGGGACACCTAGGAAGTAGTATTAAGCAGAAGGCGTCATTGACGCATTGCCAGAACAATGTCAAGGTGATGCTATAAATTGCTGACATAAAAATGCGGTCAATGAAGAATTGTTATTAGAAGGAAAGCAAAGGACACCTTTTCACTCAGTGGAAAAATAAGACCAAACCCTCCGTGGAGGTACCAATTGATGGCAAAGCTTGTTGGCATCAAATCCTTCCGAATTTGGTTTTAACCTGCTTAGAAACTCAGCTTCAGATTATGAGGCTACCCTTTTGGGTCTACTTGCTCCTGGTTGCAGAGTCCAATTCCATGGAGCCAAGAGTCTCACTAAAAGACACCAACCAACTAGTCTTCAATGAAAAGCACAGCCTTAGGGCCACAGCAGCCAACCCGTTTGCTCAGATCAGCTTCATTGGTCTATTTTGGGCATGGTTTCCAGGGACCTCCCAGACTTGGGACCACGCAATCTGTAATGGAGCCGAAGGAAGAAATAATTGCATACATGAGAAAGTAATCACGTGAACAGGGTTTAATGTGAATTCCATGCAAATGAAACCGAACCCCATGTAGTTCTTGCCTCGGTTCCACACAGGCAATTTCCTACCCACCACTCCGGGGCCAACAGCGGTCCTTGGCTGAGCCAGTGATGCGTAGAGGAGAAGGGGCTTCTGGAGCGAAGGGGTGGGAAGGAGAGGGAGAGTGGGGAAAAAAGGACAGCAGGATCGGGAGCCCTGGAGAATTCTTGGCTTTCCCCCACGGAGAGCATGCCTTTTAGATTAATTGCATGCATGGAGAAAAGGGGGCAGAGAGTTTGTTAAGCGGGCTGCTCAGGTTACTCGGGGCATCTCTGAACTTGGAGCGCCTTTGTGGGCGTAGGGGGTATGTGTTGAATTAACAGTCTCTCTCTGATCCAGTGTAATCAAAGGCCGAAGAGCCAGCTTTTCCCTTTCGTTAGGGCCCTTTCCCAGGCTGAAAAGAAAGGCGACAGGACCTCTAGAGATTATATGTCCCTTTTGGGACTATCTCTCCATCCCCTCCACCATCCTTCTTATACATGTTTAATTCGAGCAGCCTCTTAATTGCTGGCATATTCGGAGTTGGGTGGGAGTGGGGAAGAAGTTCTCTCTTAACGGGACATTTCCTGAATAGCTGAAGTCTTCTAATAATGCCCAGTGTTTTAATATGCTCAGGGTAAATTCGAGGCTTGGGAGAGCCAGCGTATTTCCTGCCCCAAGCAGATAAATAATTAAGCTTCGTCCCGAACCGGCTCAATTTTGTGGGGAGGAGAAAAACTTAAGACGTTATATAAAAAGAAGCTGAGAAAATAAGTTTCTGATCGGGACAAAACGCAAGATAAAAACTCATAAAGGTCAATGATAGACATTTCCCCAAACTTCAGTTGCATGACCTCCGAGTAAAAACGTCGCCTCAAAGAAAACAATCATTTAAACGAAAACAAGCACAAACACAAATCTAGCTCAGGCAGTTCGATCACTGGGCAACTAAGCTAGGCGATTTACCGAGAAAATAGGCTTAATTAACCCCAACTCCGCGACAGTCCAGTGGGCATTTCCGCTAACCAATCTGATTCGGACTTCGCCGGATTTTGCCCTTCGCTGCGGGAAAAAACTGGAAACTTCATCCCAGGCAGGGTCACCCACCCCAGAGGGCACTGCAAACCGGGTCGCACCGCCGATAAATCCCAGCTAACATACATTTCCCTTGAGATAAATAAGCTCTTTTCAGATCGCCTGACCCGGGTCATTAGACCCGGTGTGTCACTTGGGCGCCTCTAGTCCCGGAAGCAACAGCCCCGGAGAGCCAAAACCGTGACAAAAAACAGGGTTGCTTCTGCCCCACTCGTTTCTGTGGTTACATTGTTAAAAAAAAAAAAAACCGCTTGATCTTAATATAGGTAAATACTCGCTAAAGGACTGGGGAAGCGGAGGAAGAGCCGGGACACTCAGCCCCTGACACCGGCCTGTGGAATCGGGAGACTGGAAGCAAATATAAGCAACGAATTTGAATCACGTCTGAGCTTTATTAGGGCACGAAAGGAATCGCGGCTCTCATACTTCGAAACCCCTTTGCCCCACTCCGCCCAACTGCGAAAATGTCCCATCTTCTTACCTAAATCCGCATAGGGAGTGATACTTTTGGACCGACCGAGCTCCATGGCACAGACTCTGTGAACAACAAAACACACCGTGATTAAATAGCTATTTTATAGGATTTGCTTTGCCAGAAATAATAATATAAACGCCAAATCCCCCACTTTTTTTTTTAAAAGAAGGGTATGTCTCGAAGATTCCTTTTTAACTGAAATACCCTGAAAAGGCCAACATTCAATAAAGTACATTTTGAGATGGGGGGGGGGGGGTAGGGAGACACTCTCCATTTTTATTGCTGAATTTAAGTCCTTCTTAGGCCATTTGCTCACGTAACAACCATCTTTCTGCAGCTATGAGGGAGCCAACTGTCCTAAACAAAAAACGGCTCAGTTGTCCCTCTGATGTCTATCGGTTTCAGTTCGATTTGGCGGAAGACAAGGGGACGTGGAAGTGTTCTGCCCAAATTTTATCTGGCAAGGAAAGCCAGTGCTGTTAGTGAAACGGGAGGCCAATATCCTGTTTTAAAACGGCTGTGGCAAGTCTCTTACCAGCAATTCCTTTTGAATCTCTGTCACAGGGAAATCCCCTACAAGCACCACCAAATCTGCAGACCTATGCTCACTTTATTCGGAAGGGGTATATTTTGAGAATTATATCAATGCTACGTACAATTAAATTTTCACTTTCAATTATTTGTCAACCTTAGGTTCCAAAGAGTAGAAAATTCCTGGATTTCCCCCCAGGAATACCTAATGGAGTATTAATGGAGAGGGAGTTAGAACAGCTTTTCAGAAAACTTGCAGACTATGGGAACCTAGTGGAGTAATTCTGAACTAGGTGATAGTCAGAAAATATAAAATAAAGCAAAAGTGAACAATTGAAACTAAAAACTGTAAATATTATATAATGCCAAAGGCAGGCAGAAAAAGCTAATATTATAACAGCAGACTCCAGTTTATCTTAAAACCAATATTGGAAACATTATATGTCTCAGTGCATTGATATGAAAGTGTTCCCCTTCTTCCAATGTAAAGATTAATGTCATATACTGTCAGCGTATGTGCAATTTTTAGATCAGCATGAACAGATTGAAAACTGTGTCACAGAAGGGCACATATTGAGATATACAGCTTTGGGGAGTGGGTTGGGAAGCAAACTGTCCTATTCCAAAGAAACATGTCAATTGTTGATTGGCTACAATAATTGCTTGTGTACTTGTTTTATTTCAAGGAAAGAAGTATTTTAAATCCACAGTCCATTTAAGCCAGAGTTTTGTTTGGATTTAAACTGATTGTGGGATTGGCACTCCAATTTGAAACATATGTTTGTTAAAAAGCAAGTACCCTTGATAGAAATGGGATTTACTTCCAAGTAAATCTGTATTCCTACACAAACAAATATGGATCCATCGAAATAATGCCAAGTTGTACTATCAACATGTGTATGTTTTAAGTTAAAGCGAATGATTTAAATCTAAATCTGCTTAAATATAAGTATTCTGTCTTAAACTATATGTAGGATCCAAAAAGCCAAACTAAGAGGAATTTTTATTATAAGGAACAGTATTTTAACATGACAGCAATTTCTGTCAAACTTTGAATTCTGGAATCAACTTATTTCTGTTCTTATTAGTACCATAATTTCTATTTAGACTTTTAATTTAAATAAGGAAAGTTTGATTTCTTCCATATAAATAAATACTTTTTATTAACTTTTAAGTTTACCTGAGCCTTTGTATTTTCTTAATTAAAATGATGTTTCTTATTAAGTAATGTTAACAAAGACTAATTTCTCTTTATTAAAATGGTCTTTGCAAGGGATGAACCTTCTTCTTTATTTCCATTTGGGGTTAATACATGTTATATTTTATTTGGCTTATAAAAATCAACATTGAGCAAATTATCAGAATCTGGCAAAACATTGGTTGTCTGCAAGAAAATCATTTCGATTCCCATAACTTCTAGAAAAACACACCTGTGAAATATTAGATTAAATTAGTCTTTTCCCACTGCAAAACACTCGAATGTGTGTTAGAAATATACATAATCCCATACTCCAAGATCAAGTAGCTGTTGCCATAAAAGAAAATCGAATTCCATAAAAATATAACATTTATTAGCGACGTCCTAGCGTGCTCCTTGTTACGCTGATCCAGCGGGAGCAGCAGGGAATAAAATAGTTCTTCACAACCTTGACGCTAGACAGCCCCATCCAGAGTCTCCCCTAAGCAAAGGCGTTCTGGTTTGATTTCAGACTTCGCCTTATGCAAAATGAGGTAACCCCCTTGGAATTATATTTTTCGGGTATATTTGTCAGCTTTGACGAAGCGCAGGAACCTTCGAGAATTTATACAAGGTATAAAGATGTCAAGGACTTGCAACTTCAAGGCTAAGCCCAGGCTGCAATTAGGGAAGCCGCGGCGACTTGGAGTGAGGGGGAAAAGTGCTGAGGCAAGGGAAGGGAGAGGAGGGCGGCGTGCGAACCGGGTTGCCCAGCCGATCCGTAGCTCCTCTCACTGGGGAGGAGATTGCCAAGCTCTGGCGCGACTAGACGGGACGCTAAGCAACTTCTCTCGGAGGGGTTTAAAGGAGAATTTCTCCTGGTCGCGGACTAGTTCTAGCCGCGGAGATCCTCTTGAAGTATGACAGGAAGAAAAAAAACCAGTAAACAACCCCCTTCCCAAGTCCCCGTACCCCATAAGCCAGTGGGGTTCGAGCACTGCCCTGTGGGGTTAGGAGACGGAGCTTAAGTAGGGAGGGGATACAAGGACTAGGATCGGGCGGGTCGCGGGGGCAAACGAGAGCTGTTCCCAAGAACTCCAAACAACTAGTGGATAAATCCAACTTCCCCGGAATCCCGCAGTTCTCCCTTCAGTCCGTTCTTTGCGCCCGCCTGGCCCGAGAAGCGCTTACCAGGTGTCTCGATCTTCTCGTTCGCCGACGATATTCCCAGCCAAGAAAAGATTGGTTCGCCTCCGCTCAGAGCGCTCTAGCTCTACTCCCGAGGTCCCATGTAGACTCCGCTCGCGGAGCCCTGCGTGAGGAGAGCGGCGGGTCGGCGATCGGGAGGCCCTTCCCTTTCGCTCCCTCTCGTGGCCCTGCAGCGCCTGGCCCCGCCTTGCTCCTGTCCGAGAGCCCACCAGTCAGGTATGCGCTGGCCGAGCAGGGAGCTTTTAGGGTTTTTCCTGCGGGAGATCTTCACTGTTTCTTCTGACGTCAAGCAGGGTGGTGAACGCTGTCGAGGGGGAGCGAGCCAGAGACGCACCGAGATTTGGGCGTTTGGGGGTGGGGGTGGTGAAGCCTGGCCCACTTTAACTGATCCTGCCGCAGCTAAGCTGCACCCGCCGCCCTTCTTTCGCCTGCCGCCCCGTCACCGGAGATCGCCTCCGGAGGGATCCGGCTTCCGGGATGTCTCGACCCCAGCAAAGAGGTGTGCCTGTTCCCAATGGAAAAAGCATCAGCCGCGGCCTCGCCTGAGAGGATTTCCTTCTCTTTACAGCCGGAGAATCCTCCTCCAGGGAAGGAAGGAGGGTTGCCCGTCCATCCAGCAGCGGCCTTCCTCTGACCAGCGCACCCACTCCCTCCCTTCCTCCCTCCCGCAACTGCTCTCCCGATTGTTATCCTGACCCCGGGCCGCCTCCTCCCCTCCCCCTCCCCTGTCCGACGGCCTTCTTGTATTCCCCCCCTCCCGCCACTTCCCAATCAGAAACCAAACGTGGAGGCCCCGAGCGGCCCTGACGAGGCGCAGGTTCTACAAATTGGCTGCCTTCGTTTCCTTCCCTCTTGGCGCGCTTAAATTGCCCCCTTCCCCCCCCCCCTCCCCGCGCCCTGCCACAATTGCCGGCTCGTTCTCGGCTCCCTATTGCTAGTGACAGACCTATTAACATTTCCCTCCTTTTGCTTGCTGGGGGAAATGATGATTACGGAGAGCCTCACCCGGGCAGCGGATAACAAGCTCTTTGCCTGGGGATTTGCAGGCGAGGATGCCTTTCCCTCGCTAGGCCTAATCCTCCTCCACCACCACCACCTCCTCTTTCTCAAGTTAGCGAGACCTTTTGCTAAAGCGCTCAATGACAGGAGGCGGGAACCCAGGAGGCGAAAGAGGAAGCCTAAGCGGCCGGGCCAAAAAGTGGGGTCCGGGGAGAGAGGAGAAAAGGGCTGCCTTGATGGGTTCCCAGGCTCGGAGTCTCTCATGCTAACCTTGCTTTGGCTGTGCACCGATACAATTAGTGCCCGAGTCTACTTAAAATAAGCTAAACTCCTAAGCGGGTCCTTTTTTCCTGGGTCACCGGGCACAGTTTGCCCTTCTCTGCCCTCCTTCGCCCGTCGGCCACTTCTTTGGCGAAGCTGATTTATTTTACAGTGCTTTGGTGAGGTGAAAGGAAGTTCCCTTTCTAGTCCAACCTGCCCCACGAACCAATCCTTTTCGCGGTGACAAGTGGGCCTGGAAGGAATCGGCGTCCCATACAATAAAGAGTGCTTTGTAGTTAAATCGCGTCGCTTGATCTCGCGATAAGAAGGGCGAGGGTGAACTGAGACGGAAAGAGATGATTCTGCAAAGTTGGGAGAAGGCCTGGGTTAATGCCTGGCTTGGCGGCGGGGAGTGGGTGGGAGGAGGTCAGGCGAACGGGGTGAGGCCTTTTTGTACAAAGGTAGTTTAAAGAAAATCTGAATTTGGCATGAATGTGAGAACAAAGACCACATATTGCCACAAATTCAGATATTGAATCTGAACCTTTTTAAAAATTCATTTGCGCTCACTTGCAACATATCCATGAAACTGCTAGCTGTCCTGATGCCACCCAGGTGTCTTAGATTACACTTTGCAGAGTCTCACGTCATTGATAATGTTTGTGAGGTTTATGAGAGATGTAGTTTAAAGGATCTGGTGTAAGAACCAGACCAGTTTGCCCATTACATATTTCTTAGGAAGTAAATCCATCTTATACTAAGATAAATCCATTGTACACTGAAACTGGTTGCCAAATTGTATTATGGATTAAATGCATTTGTAAATAATGGAATTAAAAATCTTGTCCCTGCCCCTCATTTTGTCATATCAGTTCGGTAACTGTCCAACAGGATAATCTGTACAAAGATGAAAGCTGGGTTGACACAATCTGCTAAACTAAAATGTGCAGCGAATTTCAAATTTGAGCAGATGACCTAATTCATTGTTTATGAATTTCAGAGAATAATTCAGGAAATAATGTATGTGTACAGCTGGAAACATAATATATGAAAGAGATTCTAGAACAATAGAATATACTATATGAAAGATTCTAGAAAGATCAGTTCCAGTAGCGGATATTATGGATTTAGACTGATTTTGTCCATACAGCATTTTTTAAATATAGGAGCTGGCATTCTGTTCATCCCACACTGGGGTAATCTATATCCATTGAAATAAATCACAAATCTAGGTTAAATGAAAGAGGAGCACACCGATAATTGGAAATAAGACAAACTAAAATAAGAAAAAACACATGCTCATAATTGCCAGAATCTATAATATAACCAACTTTCTTAGTTTGTGCCTAATCTGATGCTGATCTGTATTCAGAACAGTAAGGTTCAGGATATGAATTATTATAAACCCAAGAATGTAAAATTACTGTCTTGTATTCATTCACATGGAGCTATAATTTATTGAACTTGCTATGGACATCGATCTAAGAAACACACCAGACAGACATCTCTATAACTGGATTTGAAAATTCTCATTGAATGTAATTTGATTAAAGAATACTGCAAGATTATCTGAGAAAGTAATACATCTATATGGTCACAATTAATAGAAATATTGTTTACAATGGCAATGGAAAGTAAACAGTCATATAATTATAGTTACACTATTTGACTTTTGGATGGTGTAGAATACATATAATGATATAGTACTATAAAATGAATTAACTATTGCAATCTGCTTAATCCCTTAGAAAACAATCTGCAATCTGCCAGAATATGAGGTTGGTGTGTATCGTAGAAGCATGCATAGGAAAAACAGCATTTTCGAATCTACTGTGGCATGCTAGATAGCAAGTTGTTTCGTGTTTTGAGGTGACTTCGCATTTTTGGTCATTTTCCAAAGCTTTGAATACCAAAAATCAACAAACATCTATATCTACTTTCATTTAAGTTTTTAGATACAGTTCTACTGTTTAAATTCCAAAGGGTCTAAGTTAGTTCCTTTTGTCACTGTAGCATTGTATGAGCTTTCATTTCATTTCTCTATAAGTTTAACATTGTCATGCATAATATGGAAGATAAAATGAGTGTAATTTTTGGGTGGTCCCTGCGATTAAGAATGGATGTATTCAGGAAAAGGGTGTAACCCATTTAACTATAGGCATCAATAAGAAGTGAATGTCCCAGATATGCTTAGATTAAAAATATATTAATTTTAAGATTGATCACAGTCTCAGAAATGATCAACACGTTTCTCTATTTATGGTTTCTGATCACTCAAGCATTTACAAATATCAGGAAGTTTCTCCATGGAATTGAATATATACACAAATGCTTACAAAAAACCTCTCATATTTATTGAGGAATTCATAATAAAATTAGAATTTTCCAGATTCCCTACATGTAAAATAACATGTAGGTATCAAATATGGAATGGATTAAAGAGGCTAAATGAGAATTATAGCCTTACCATTTGGTCCAGAAGTAAGAAGTAGGGCATTAATTCACATGTAGGACATTAATCAATTGTTAAATGGATTGATGATATTAATATTAGTATTAACTTGGGCTGTTCAGGCTTTCAAATGTGACTGAAGGAATGAAGGTTGATTTGGGTTAACATAACCTTGTCTGAGAGATTTTGGCACAAGAACCAACCCAGTACATCAGAGCTGTATGAAGGTCACTAAAACAGCTCATAAATTAATACTTTCTACTAGTTTAAGGCAGACAGCTAGTGATGTATTTCCTGCACAGCTACATGTGCAAGTTGCAATGGGGCAGCTGTTTCAAAGGGGCTGTGAAGTTAAAGAGAGCAAAAGAGAATTGCATGAAAATCAGTATCTAATAACAGGTTATCAGGAAGGTTTTTTAAAATATATTGCTTCCTTTCTTCTTCCTCGTGAAATTATAACACACAAACATCTACTGAGAAGCAAAGGAGGATTATTCTTAATGCAGTCTGGGATCCCGGGAACTTGGTGGGGAAAAAATGGGTGCCAGAAGAAAAGCATCCAGGAAAGATAAGCAAAGAACAGTTTTTACAGCTAACAAATTTGGTACTTTTTGGTAGTACCTTTGCGTTCAGAGTTGGAACAAGAAAGATTAAGCCATTCAAGAACATTACACAGGAGACACACAGATATGAATTGGACTGTGCCTTTAACTAAAATATGTTTAGGACTGAGGTGCATCAAATGGAGCTCATCTATATGCTTTGTCCATCCAGTTGAAATTGATACTCATTTTCTCCTTTTGGTTGTTGATTGTCTGTTAGATACATGTTTAGGTGAAAAGAATCCCCTCCCCAACATATACAAGACCTGGCATGACTTGCTATAGGTTTTCTGTGCACTGTTTAAGACAATAGTGGAGAAGAGATGTCTGGAACAGAATAATAATTTCACTTGAAGCTAGATCTCTGAAATTAAGCTTGAAGTAAGATTTTTCTTGTCTGCAATGAATATGAATCCCATTCAATCATGTACTGAAAACAAACTTTGGCTTCAGAATATTTTAATTCTAAGCACATGTATTTTGCAGCAGGCGATGGATTGTGGATTTTGGAATTTAAAAAAAAATAAAGTAAGCCTGAACTCTAGACATCCTTGCTCTAGAGTGGTGTTAAAGTTGCTGAAGTTGAGAAACATTACTCTAGAGAAGGTGATGTCATATTTTGGTAAAGCTTATATTTTTATTACTTAACAGGAAGCATCTGTAACTTCTGTATAACAGATAATTATCTACTAGCAGATTAATCACACATGCCCAGCCACAAAGAATCTTACCAAGGACTCTCTTTGCTGCATTTCACAAATGAATAAATGTAGCTCTTTTGCATATTGTGTATCTGATCTGACTTTGTGATGCAGTCACTGAAGTGATTAAAAAAAATGACACGTACGTATTTTGTATGATGATACAATTAAGGAGGGCTTGATAGTAAGGTTTCTAATTTCTTCCCCACACACCAGGGAATCCTCTTGTATTTAGTAATCCTTTTTTTCTTGTTCTTCTTGTCCATAATGAGCAACGTAATCCTTAACTCCAGCCCCCAGGACCTTTAATGGCTCCAGTGGAATTTTTCCTTTTCTCAATTACTGTGTACTGGGAAATTTTGTAAATTAGCTCTAGGGAAGGCTGGCTTAATAATCAGTAGTTAAGGTACATTTCCAAATGGAGAGTGCATGGTGGCTTAGTGCCACAGTTAAGAGAAAGCTGTAACTGCACTATCATTTAAACAGCAACATTCCTGCGTTCACATTCTAAAGATTCCATCTTGGGATCTGTTTATTTTAAAGTTAGATTTCATGCTCAGGATAGATATGCTTGATATAGACATGTAAGTGAAGCAACTGAAATACATTGGTCCTTCATACTAAAGCAACACAAATATATTGCAATAATGAAAAATTACTAGTAAGACGAGGAACTGTTCTCTCCTTCCCTTCCAATGATAATCATACTTTGTGGACTTTTTGGAAGATAGTTGTGGTAAAGGATTCTTACTGAAACAGACCCATTAAACTTCTGGAAAGTTTGATAATATGATCTTGAGAAGCTTTGGGTGACAATAAAAAAGAGTTGGGAGCCTATGTGCCACTGGTGGCCGCTGATTTATTCTGTATTGTTTATTCTGTTTGGTAATCCATATTCACTGAAGGGGGAATTCCTCCCCATCCATTGCTTACTGATTCTTTTAATTGGGGATGCTTACCTACCAGGTAGCAAACCTGGGATTTTCAGCATATAGTGCACATGCTCTATCATTTCACACAAAGTAAATCTCTTTCAAAAAAACATTGCTATTCTGCTGCTATATGATATAAATCTGGGAACAGTTATTAACTCAGCATTCAAAACATTATTTTGCTTTTTTCTTTTACTAATGAGATCTTTGCTATTAAGAAAATATTTTCTGCCACCATAAAAAAGGTAAATCCTGCTATTATGGTTGCAAAGGGAAATTTACAAATAATATTGAAGAAAGGAAGAAAATGTAAATGAATGGAATACTGAGAAGATCCTCATTAATCAGAGACGGGACTTTAAAATTATTCCCAGTTTCTGGTACTCTATGACTCTAAGAAGGAATTTTAAAGTAGTGTAGCAACATCTGCATGAAACCATGTTTCCTTTAATTAAGAGATTAAGGCATGTACTATTTGAAATCAAATATAAGTGATATGTACAAGTTAGACTTGAACTGCATTTCGTCCTTGAGCATCCTTTACCCCAAATAAACTAGAACTGAACTAATTTATTTAGTCATCTAGGGAGGCAAAATACTGTTTGTGTGCAAATAATTACTTATTTGTTTTACTCCATTTCTATGCTACCCTAATCAAAATGATAAATTTGACTGGTAATACATGACAATAGCAATATCCCTATGAATTACAGATCAAAACCCTGGAAAAACCAAATTGTGTTTACATCCCTACTGAATGTTAACAGAGAGAGGGTCATTCTTTTATTGGGATGAATGATATAGACTAATTGGTAAGGATAGGTTGGCACAAAAAACAAACTTCTTGGTTCCCCACACCCAGAGCTTCACGGCGGTAGAATATGCAGCATTCTTTCTCCACTCAAATGTGTAGGATAGCAAAAATCTACCTGCAATAGATGGTCTTGAAAATAATTGGACTCAAGATGTAAAGGGCTTTATAGGTGATGGATAACATTTTGAATTGTACTTGGAACCATAGGTAACAAGTGAAGCAATACAAGAAAATATATTATTTTGCTGAATTGATTGTAGTAAGTTTCATTTTGAAGGCAGTCCTTAAGTAAAGTGCATTATAGTAGTGTGATAGTGGCAGTGGGGATGATGATAACAAGCATATTTTAAGGTGGCTGTGAGCCCAAGAAGCTCTCGCTAGAAATTTTGTATAGATGTATGTTCGGAAGGTATCTGTGGAGATGGCTAGAAGACTGGTGAGAAACGAAGAATTCCAATATTAAAAAAGGACAAGAGGAAAGGCCCAAGAAACTATGGTCACAGTCAACTGCAACTTTTTACACCTGGACTTCTGTGAATGTTCAATGCAATATTTAGATTAACTTGAACTAGAAAATTTGGTGAAGTTATTAAGTACTTAATATGGCTGTTTTTTTAAAGTTGCTGATTAATTCAAGATATTTTTTTCTTTTAAAACAAATGTTCAGGTTTTCTAATTCTAATTCCCAATTCCAAATTGGAAAGTTGAAAGCTGGCTCTTTCAAATATATGTATAAGATAGATAGATAGAACTGTGGTTACACTAGTCATTCTTCATAATTTTGTTGAGTTCTGCTGTATCATAGTAAGTTAATTGTGCTTTCTACAAAAAATCCCAAATGCCCTGTGCATTTTTTGTAGAGAAAGTCTCTATATGAAAAGGTTTTTCCCCCTGCATTTTCTACACACACACACACACACACACACACACACACACACACACACACACACAGAGAGAGAGAGAGAGAGAGAGAGAGAGAGAGAGAGAGAGAGAGAGAGAGAGACTATATTTTCTTTCTTGCATATGCCTTTTATTGCAAGATTAGTCTTTGTTTCTTGGTTAATTTGCACCTTGTCTCTAGAAACACATCCAAAGCCACCTATTTATTATAACATCTTTCATTTGCCCTCCTAAATAGTTAGGTAGCACTTGGGAAACTAGCAACAGTCCTGGGATAAAATGCATGAAGGATTTGGAAAGCATGAAATGTGCTGGATACTAATGAGCAGTTGTTGCTGCTGTTGTTGTGAGACAATTTTCTATCACTAGCAATCCCAAGGGTGATTTTGGAAATAACCGTACAGATCTCTGTCTGCTTTTGCTTTTCAGACAAAGGATAGGATTTTATGGATTTAAGCATTTGTCCAAAGAACTGGAGCGTAGACATTGATCTATCTATCTATAAAATGTCATGCAATGTTTAGACAGAAACTTTCTTAGCAGCTATTAAGCATTATATGGAGTTTGATTGTGCTTAGTAACTGTTAACCATTCAATACCATTACAAGTATCACCATTGCTGTCCTGAAAACAGCTCATAAAAGCACTTTGGTTTTATATAAGAATCAGCTGAATGGTCCATGCTAAGGTGTGGATGCTTTGATTGCAATTACACTGTGTTTGTAGCATCCTTTTGAAATCTATTTGCAATAAACAGATTGTTGAATTATTTATTTATGCCAATCATGCACTTTCTCCAAAGGATATAAAATTTGCAGTTTAGTTTTAAATGCTGCAGAAATAACTGCTGGATGATGACACAAGGTAATAAACGGGTAGTAGTACATAAATCAGCAGTTTGTACTGAGGCAAATCTGCATAAGCAAAGAGACCAGTAAATCGGGTACCCTTTTTTAAAAAAAGCAAAATTAATTTCCATCTCCAACATTTCTTGAGAGTTGTTTCCAATAGACTTTTCCTTCTCTTTGTAGCCCTGGGAAATGAATATAGAAATTTCTGACCTGTTGGAGACTGACAATAGAGGAAATAGAGACATGGGAATAAGAATCATAATGTTCGGAAGCTGTGAAACACAAATTTTGAGCTAACACATTTAGCAGGTCCATGGAAATCTAGTTTACGCTAAACGGCATTATATTTTGCTTCCAGCATTTTAAAAAAGAAATCATTTATATAATAGTCCAAATGTCCATAATTACCACATGAATTTGAAATATATAAGCATTTTTCAAAGCTCTACTTTAAGGCAGATCCAACTTGGAATACATGATGAATACACTGAGAGCAATATCACTGAAGAGCTGTCCTTCTTTCCTTCTATTGGGAATGGAGCGGCCATAATCCCTACATGGATTTGCAATAGGACCCTTTGATTAATTTTATGCACTGTATTAAACTATGGTTTACTGAACTAACTGGAGTTGTCTTGGTCTACACAATGTGAAACTCTAAATTATGATTTGTAAAACACAATGATTTAATTCACACACTATTCTAAGCCCAAGTAAATTATATTTCTGTTTAACACTGTTTTGTCTGTTATGGAAAACAAGTATGATTCTAAGTGTATGATTCAATCTTGGTTTTGCTGTGAAGAAAGGAGGATGATTTCACCAATAAAGTTTACCTGGAAAAGGAGAGAAACTGGAGACTTTGTAATAATCAATAGAAAAAGTCCAATAGAGTATACAATAGATACAAACTCAAGGTAAACAGCTCCAAACTCAATTGCAGAAAATAGGACTTCAGCAACAGAGTGGTCAATGCCTGAAATGCACTATCTGACTCTGTTGTTACATCCTCAAACCCACTTAACTTTAACCTTAAACTGTCTACTGTAGACCTCACCCCATTCCTAAGAGGTCAGTAAGGGCATGCATAAGCGCACCAGCGTGCCTAATGTCCCTGTCCTACTGTTCCCATTTATTTGTATCCATTTTCTGTGTTCTTATTCATGTTTATTCTTTCCTGTTATCTTGTACATGAGTGACAAACTAAATAAATAAAATAAAATAAAGAGAAATTCTGTACTGTATCTTCCCAATGCTTTGTTCTCTACCAGGATTCCTTTTGTGCTGTTCTTCTGCTAAGGCTCCTATTTGGATCCCATTTATCATCAAAATGACACTGTTTTGCATATCCAGATGCTCACTAGATACGATAGCAAAGAGATACAGAAGTTCTTTGCAGTTTTCTAATAGTGTTTGCAACCAGATTTGGTAGATTTACCATGCATGATCATGTTTGTTGAAACTATAGGACAAGCAGTTGATGGCAAAAGGGAATGTTATAGGTCCACCAGCCAGTGGGACCAAAGGCAGCTGCCTCTTCTGCCTTTACTACATTTATGAAGTAATATCTCTGAGTCTTTGAGTAAGGAGACCCAGGTTCAAGATTCAATATCTTCTATTTAATTTCATCAAAATATTGTGAAGGTATGTGGGTGGGCTAATCTAGGTTACTAATTCTATATACACATACAGACATTTGGATGGGGGTTTTAACCAGATCAAGACTTGGAGTTTTATCCTAAGACAGAGCGGCATATAATGTAAATTTCTAGTACTCTATGTAAAGCCTTCAAAGATCTTCAAAAGTTGTGATCAAATTGAAACTTTCAATGCAGGAGAAGAGAATTTTATAATATGTGACTGAATAGTAGTCACAGTAGTTCTATACAATTTTAATTAAATAAATATGTAAATGAAATCAAATAAAAACTTTGTCCTGGCCCTGCCCAGTATTTCTTGGGGTATGTTCCCTGGCCTGCCATTTAGTATTAGCATGGCCCTTTGTCCCTGGTAAATTGTTACCTTGCAAACCAGAAAAAGAGAAAGAGAGAGAAAAATAATCCATACAGCATGGTGATTTTTGCTTGATTTAGGAAAGGACAAGTTTTTTTCAAAAACTATCTGGAGATGATAGCCATAGAAAAATACAGACTAGGCACTTTATACATGCTATTATATATATTATGCATACATAAATGACTGCTTTTACACATGCATAGACATACATGAATATGTATAATTTATTAGAAACGTTTTACCACTCATCTGAATTCTTAGTGTTGTTGGCTTAACTTAAACTAATGTGTTCCACCCATTATAAATTCTTTGTCCTTTCATTAAAGATGCAAACACTGCAAAAAAAATGGATGCATTGGTTTGGGTAATGAGTTGGTGACTATCAGAAACATTGTCCTGAAGAAACCATGTTATTCTTCATCATCTCTGATCAAGTTGCCAAAACTATTTAAGATGTGTATTTTTTTGGATTAACTACTGATTTAAATGTTTGTCTTTAAAGCCTCAGGTTTATTCTACTTTATATTTAAGTAAACAAATGGACATAATAGGAGCTTTCATTAATTAAAAACCAAAACAGACAATATGTCTGGTCCATCAGATCTAAATCCTACCTTCTCTGGCAGAGATCCATATCCTGAATTTTAGAGGAAAATCTTCCAGCCATAATACATCAAGCAAACTGAAAAGGAATTAAGGTGTATCTACTTTATATGCCTATATACTGTATAATGTACATAGTTGATTTCTTAGAAGCTATCTGGCCTCTGGCTGCATTGTGCATTTTCATTAATACATATTCTTTTTAATGTATCAAATTTAGAATGTAACTTTTCTCCTCAACAAACCCAGTGTGTTTTCATTAAAAAAATGGCCTCAGTTAGAATGGCCAATGTAGCCATAGCAGCCAGAAGCCAAAAATAGTTGTTATTTTCATGCAAAACAAAAAACTGAAAAAAACTGAAAGCAGATTTATTACAGTAGTTTAGACAAATGTTTACGATGGTCATAAGTAGAGGTAATTTATTATACTATGCATCAGGATGTTTTTATTAATATGAATCATACATGTAAAAATATGCAAATCAAAATCAGCAAATGATTCTATTAAACCATCACTTTTTATATATGAATAATATGAATAAACAATAACATAAATAAAAATAACCAAGACATATTAAACAAACAGCAAACATTGTACTTTTATTTATTATTTTAGCTCTGCATTTTTAAACTTGTTGACTTTATGGAGGACCCCGACTGAATTTTCTGAGATAGTTTATATTTGATTATAAACCTGTTTTTTTTTTAATGGAATCTCAGTTGCATTCTAGAGTCTGGCTCATCCTGGAAACCTTAGTCTAGAACGGAACCTACATTTGTGAGTACTTAGTTCTTTCACTAATTCCTAATTTAGTTAATTTGGTAGGTTGCTGGAATGTTTTATATTTGTATGCTTAAAATAATTTCAAAACAGTTCTGAATTATAATATAGTTCTGTTTCTTCCTTTTGGTTCTGTACTGTGATATGTTTTTTTTCTGAAGGAGAATTACTCAGGTTTTCTTTAGATTACCACCGTTCTTATATTTCATGAAAAGTCTGTTTATATAGATCATGCCTGGGAAAAGTCATTCATCATAAAGTGCCAAGCAATGTATTTCAGATTTAGACTCTCATTTATAGATGGGTTAGAGCATTATTATCCAACTTGGCCTCCTCCAATTTGGCGATGCTGGCTGAGGTTGGTGTGGCTTGTAGTCTAACACATATGAAAGAAAGCTTAGTGAAAACAGAATGAATGATTTAGCTCAATTGGCTTTTTCTGTTTTTTGTCTATAACCTTTCAAAGTGACCCTCAGGATCTGTCCTCATCTTAAGAGGTACTTCCAAACAGCAGCAAATAGAAATGTTAATAACTAAGGGATGGGTGGCAATGGCTGTTCTATGTCTATGTCTATTGAAAAATGCCTAAAGTGTAGGCAATCATGATGTCAGCATTATCAAAGGTAACTAGATGGACAACTTATTTCATTAGGTGTGCGCAGCTAGAATAGCTTTCAGGCACTCCCTGCAGCATATAGGGTTCTGAGGTCAGCAAGGTAACAAGATTGCACAAGATTGGCTTCAGTGTCTGATTAGAAATGGTAAAAAAGACAGGATTACCTATTTTTTAATATGAAAATGCAAGCCTTTTCAGAGGATATTTAGAACTTCAAGTAATTCTATTTTCTATTTATCTGAAGCCTACATACATCTAACCAACCAATTTAAAATGGGTCCTGCATGCTATGTTGGTTTTGTTGTGAGGCATGGATCAGGAGAAAGTAAGAAATAAACCACAAAGAACTCAATGTAGAGGAAATTTTCTGGAAGACTGAAGCAATATTCTATAGAGCCCTTCATTACCTGTTCATTAAAAGAACAGGGAGACCTAGAAGTCCATTGGGTATTATTTATTACATGTATATTGTTTACTACATTGCTAACTACAGGTGTACTTCTTTCAATTCCATGCAGGAATAGTCTCACAGGTCACAATACAATCTATTCTGCAAACTGGAACACGGTTTACAATCTACAGAGCAGATAACATCAAGACTGTTCAATTGAAACATTATTGAAAGAAAAACAGAATCTCCCTCTCCCTCTCTTATCTTTGTCTTCATGATTTTATATTGATTTACCTATCTATTTTGTGTCAATGTTGACTCCTGGCAACTGCCTGGACTAATCCTTGCAGTTTTCTTGGTAAGATTTTTCATGACTAGTTTGCCATTGCCTTCTTTTCCCTAGGATTGAGTGAGTGTGAATGGCCCAAATTCATCCAGTTGGCTTCTTGCTTAAGGCAGAACCAGAACTCAAAGTCTTCTGGTTCCTAGCCTGGTGCCTTTGACAATGGCATCAAACTGGCTCTCATCCTGTTATCCCTCTCTCTTCCCCTCCCTCACTCTCAGAAAATTTTATGGCATTAAAGATATATTCTCATATTCTTTCAAAGGATCTTCCAGTTGCCCTGTAAATGAAATGAAAGATAATGATCTTATCCATTTCCTATTTCTGTGGCTTTTGATTGTACAAAATTGCAGTGCAAAGAAAGCAAAAATATAGATCATTTAATATTTGCACTTTACCTACTTGCTTGTTTACTTATTTTTCACATTTCTGATCCTCCCATCTCCCTCAAAGAGTATTAAATATACTCCTGGTGGAGAGCAGGAAAAAAGGAAAACGCAGGATTGTAGGGGTTAAGTAGTTTGCCAAGACCAAGACATACAATAAGTGAAATATTACTGCTCCACATGAGAACACTACACAAAAGCTCTATAAAAGTTGCAGGTCAGAAACATTCATCATTTTTCATGTATTTCTCCACATCACAAAGGCTAAAATGTGTTTAAGTTCTCTCAAGATCTGAAGGCATGTTGGGAGGTAAGGTACGCCAATGCTCTGAACTGTGATCCCAGCAATAAAAACATTTAGGGCTTCTGTGTATATATTCTACTTTTCTTGTCAGATCAGAAAGAGATAAGCTCAGACCTGAAGCTGTTTTTTTTAAAGTGATATATTTAGAGACTTACAAGACAAGTTATTGCAAAATGAACCAGAAGGCTAATTTTTATTGTGTTCAATGGTTGGAATTGGTCAAAATCTTACTAAGAATGATTCATATTGATTAATGAATATTAACTAGTCCTTTTCATCAGCAAATGACTGGATTTTCAATTACAGCATAATGACATTTTTGCTTTAAAAAAAATTTTTTTTAATTGAAATTCTTGTTTTATAGAACTGAAAGCAATGCAGGTCCTGTGCTCCCCACTTACAATCAGTGAGATGTTAAGTAGGCTCATTATTAAATAGACTTTTGTTTGGGTAGTAATTTCTGTATGTAATTAGTTTTCCTGATCATTCCCCCCCCACACACTTTATGTAGCAGTTGCGCCATCCAGACTCTAGCTAACAAGATATATCCAAAATCATCAGAAGAGGCCATGCCAATATTATGAGCTCCTGGTAAACAGACTAAGTTTTCTTTTCCCCCAAAACAGAAAAAATGATGAATATTAAGCACATTCTGAAGGAATCTGAGCCATTTCTAATTAAATAACATGCAAATAACCCAAGAATGTACAAAAGTAAAGGGAGGAGAGGATATTCTTTTAGTGATTGGTAACTGCCCTTTTAACATTTTGCTTTTTGGTTTTAGATGATCACTGCAGTGAGATAGTTGATGGCATGGAGATTGCCCTTAAGCACATGAGTTTAATTTTCCAAGGGTCTTTCTGGGGCATTTTTTTTAGATATGCTGACCTACCTTAAGGCTTCACTTCACAATCCTGAAGTAAAACTCAACTTCCACTGCATTTGGCTTCTGTATATAAAAATTAGGAAGGGGGTCAATGTAATCTTTCCTTTACCTTAAAAACGGTAAACAAATTCAAGATATTGATTTATTAAACTTATATCCCAGTGATTCTGAATAGTTTACAAAATGTTAAAAAAATAAAATAAAATAAAATAATACAAAGTGGAAAAAGAGCAACGGTTGCAGAGAAAACAAACCCAGATGGGAACAAAGAAAAAGAAGAAAAAGGGATTCAAACATGCTTACCAAAGGCCTGAGCAAAGAACCAGGCCGTCGTGGCACTTTGAAAGTCCATAAGGGTGGGGCCATCTGGATCCTGGGGGCAACCTCATTCCAGCAGGCAGGTTCTGTGACTGAAGAGGCACACTTCTGGGGTCCTGAGAGGTGGCATCATGTAATCAAAGGAACCTGGAGCATGCCACTGCTATCAGATTGGATCAAATGGGCAGATATGATGGGTGACAGGCAGTCTCTCAAATCCCAAGACCTATTGCAATGTGGAATTGAGCTTGATTGCAAATGAAAAATCTCTCAGGGCAGTCTTGACTAGAAACCTCACTCTGATATGAATGAATGTGGGTTACAATTTTAAAATATATTATAAACAATTCAGTGAAAGAACTCTCCTTCTATAACTTGAATGTTTGCCTTTAAGAATTCCTTTTCATTTTGGGATGAAAACTCTTGGCATTCAAATGCATAAGATCCACTTTATTCAGCTTAAGTATCAATTTGCTTGGTAAAATAGGTCCACTAATAGGAGGGAAGGAGTCGAGTGAACCAGATACCCCTTTCAAAATTTATTGCTATTCTGAGGAATTTCTTATATATACCAGAACTGAGAATCTGAACAACAGACTGCCACGACAAGGAAAAGAATAAGTGGTGTTATCTTGATAGTCAGATAAACACAGTATCTGCTCAAATAAAGTCATTTGGAAAATATTGGTTGAGAGAGCCACTTCACTTTGGATCTACTCCTTTCCCCATCCTCTGGTCAAAAAAGTCCTCAATACCAAGCTGTTAAAGGCAGCCATAAAATTGAGAAGAAACACTGACAAAGACATTTTATCAAGCCCCATCTGGGAGACAGGCCAGCTCTTCCTACTTCAAGTTTATTTCTCCTACACTGGTTTACTTCAGATAAAGTCTCATAAATAGTTAAGAGGGCCATTTATACATGTTTGGGAATGGTTATAGCTTTCATCACAGGCCCAGGATTCCCTGGCCTTAAGCTGCAGGACACAACCTTTGCATGAAAAGCTAGGAGAAAAATGCTAACTTTTTTTTTTGATTATTCTGCATTTTCTCCAAAGTTAGAAGTGCAAAAGCTATACTGCTTATGTAACAATAGTTACATACTACTCCCTTTCCTACAATGCAACTAGCATTTCTTACATATAATTAAGATGAAAATATCAATGTTGGAATAAGAAGTAGATTATTATAGAGTTGCTATCTCTTTTTGCTTCAAAATAAGATATTATTCCTATTTATTAATTTTCCCAAGTATTTTCAATGGGACAATTCAGCATATTTTTCGTATTTTTTGACAAAAGTTAAAACATTAACTTTTGAGCAGATTATGATCAGTTTGTTTTAAGAAATCTTTAACTCTCACTTTTCCAACAACATTGCAATATGTATTAATAGCTATTGAAGCTGAAGGAATCAGGTTTATAATGCTGTATTATTTCTTAGATTTATAACCACTTTCAAAGGAACAACTAGGCTTTCATAGCAATATGTGCTGGTTTGGGAATGAAAATGTTCATTTATGTAAAGTCATTTAAATACACCTAATAAAATGCTAAATTTTTATTACCTATATTAAAATTAATTTGTATTATCTTTTGGAGAATATATTTCTAATAAGCAGTATGAAAAACTGAAAGAGTATGAGAAAGGCTGATTTTACTATAATTCTACTTTCTCTTCAATATATCAGATGATGGTGGAATTGGGTTCATTTAATTTAATGAGAAATCAACTGAATGAAAGAAATAAAATAAATTAATAATGTAAAAGTCCATCAGCAATAAATAGTAGGATGAACCAGTGTAGAATGATTTATTATGACCTCACTGCCACTTTGGAAAAAATATTTTATTTTATGGCCTCAAGAAATTTGTGTAGGCAGCGAAAACATGATTTTATAAGATATATGATAAAAGCAATCTTTTGAGAACTGAGATGAATTCCTTATTCTGGTATTCATATTGTGGTGCATCTTTTTATTAATCATATTAAGACCAGCATTACTGTTTCTAACTGAGAAAATCCATTTCTCATTCATCCTAACTACTATGAAATGGGTTGCTAACTGTTACTGTAGAGTGGCTGCCATTTTGTTTCTCTCTCAAATTTTTGTTCTGAAATGATTGTTGAATGTTGACTGTTTTCTTTGTCACCGACTGAATGCCAATAAAGGATAGGCTTTGATTATTCACAGAAAAATTCATATATTTACAGAGTGAAGAGCATTTATTTTACAGAAGTGCTACACTTTTACATTGTCAAACAGGCCAGTGATTGGATTCAATTTGTTAAAAACATAAAGACATGACAAAAACATAAAGAAAATGTCAATCTCGCAATCTATGTTTTGAATGTTCGTATTAACTACTATTCAGTAGATATTGAATCAAGTAACTTCACATTGTGCCACCATTGAATTCAGGAGGATTTACTCACAAGCAAATATACCTGAGTATAAAGTATTTCATTAAATTAAACTGAAATGGACAAATATCTCCAGCTAGTTGGTATGGTATGTCTCCTCTTTAAGTCAACATATAGTATATAGAAGCCAAGTTAGTGGAATAATTTGGCAGAAAAATTGCAGACATTTCATTTCCTTTCCCAGCAGAAACAGTAGATGGGAATAAGTTAAATAAATAATGATTTACTTGCATTTCATGAAACACTAAATCCGTTGCCCACTTCAGTTGCATCCTTTCTGCCTAGTGGTAGAGCCAATATTATTCATCATCTTGGTTGATGCAAGACAAAGCTAGGTCATTGCCCCAACAGCAAGTCACTGTTTTTGAGTTTTAGCAGACCTTTCAAGTGTTCCAAGAAGTACAAACAAAACCTTATTCAACAATTAGCTGATGTGTTAACATTGAATCTCTTTCCTTCTTCCTTACTATTGTACTGATCCCTTTGAATAAAGTGCCCTACTATTGAATTTCACATTTCTGTAGATTTGATCTAGAGTTCCACTGTAATCTCTGATTTCCATTTTGACCTGGAATTTTATGTGGTCTGAACAGAAATTGATTTCTTATTTTTCAGATGAACAAGAGTCAAATTGCATGTTAAGTTAAGCTCCTGCTTTAGTGGGTATGCTTACTCAAGTTACAGAAGGTAATTGCACTTTGCTGTGATTTGGAAGAGAGTGTGTTTGTATGTATGTGTATGTGTGTGCATTTATTTTAATGCCTAAATAAATAAATAAAAGTAAAGGTAAAATCTTCTTTGAGTCAAACTTGATTCCTGGAAACTCCTTAGACATCTCCATGCAGTTTCTTAATAAGAACACAGAAATGGTTTGTCATCGTTTACTTCTGCAAATATTGTTGACTTCCTAGACTAGTGTACAACAATTGTGGCATTCCCTGGAGGTCTCTCATCCAAGTACTAACCAGCCCTAACTCTGCTTAGCTTCTAAAGCCCCACAAAGTTGTCCACCTGCTCCCGCATGACATTTATACTACCCAAAATGCTTTTTAAAAAGCAAATATAGATGTGGGCAGGTTGTTGTAGTTGGAGAAAGAGACACAATGCAAAAAGAAAATAACAATTTTTCCAATTATACTAGTCATTAGTATACTAATTATACTAGTCAGTGTACTAGTTACAATGTAGATTTTCAAATAATGCTTAGCTTAAGTGGCTTGGTCTTTCTCACCTGTTCCCATATTACATACATCTCATACACAAGTGCATGAATGATTATTCCCTAACATACTATATATAAAAGCTTTTTCTTAGCTGGTCCCATTCAGAAGTGTTAGGTTACAATTTTCAATCATATTCAATCTGCACAGCCAACATATCTTGCAGGAAGGCCTGGAATCTGAAGAAAACGTATTTCAGCTCTTACAGGTAATGGTAACTGGGTTCTGCTTAGAGCAACATTAATTCCACAACACTAGTTGTGTTTTGCATTTTCAGATTCAGTTTCTCATTTAAGACAACTCTGCATCTGGTTTTGACTTTAATGAGGCACAGCCCTGTCAGTATCTTTTCCAAGGATTTCACCTATGTTGTATGAAATGTGTTTTTTGGTAATATAAAAATAAAATTAGCACTTTGAAATTGGCATACACGTAAAATATGATTATTTTTGACAGGAGGAAATTAAATTGCAGGAAGTCTGCAACAGCCTGTTTTACATTTAGGAATGTATATTTGGAAGGATAAAAACTCAAACCAAAGTAATGTAAATAATGTAATTATATCCAGGAGTTTCCGAATCCTAACATTGATTTGATGTTTGTCCTTGAGAAAGTCACAGATTCTATAGGATCTCCGCTGCTGACTAGCAAAATATACCAGACTCAAGATAGAGGGGTAGGGTGAATTCCAATAAACATTGTGGTGGAAATAAATACTTTCTCTCCCACTTTAATGAATTAATGTGAAACGATTAGGTTGCACTGTCTTTTCATTCCGTGGAATTACCTTTCTATTTGGGAGATAGATTTATATCCAACCTTTTTTTCCCCTGATGTGTACTTAGGGGTCTTTCCTCCAATATCCCTCCCCTACAAAATAACAATGACTGACCCCAGAGAGCTGAAGTGACCATGAACTTGAGTTCTGCTATTTAAAACTTTGATCAGAGTGGTTATTGACCTACTGAGTGCCAAACCCAAAAAAATTGGATATCACTTAGAAAATATGCACATTGATAACATTTCCATCAGTCAATTGCAAAAGATCTCACTGCTTGGATCTAGACTGATACATTTTAGGTTCTCGGGAGGACCTCAGTGTGTATGAAGGCTAATACGGCTAAAGAACTGGCAGCTGTGACTTCACATTGTTGTGAATAGATAATAATAATACTTCTATTAAGAGCCGTGATGGTGCAGCTGCAGTGGTTAGAATGCGGTACTGCAGCCAACTTCTCCTGATTGCCAGTTGCTAGCAGTTTGGCAGTTTGATTCTCAAGGTTGACTCAGCCTTCCATCCTTTCAAAGTTGGTAAAATGAGGACCAAGATTGTTGGGGAAATATGCTGACATTGTAAACTGCTTAGAGATGTAAAACATTGTGAAGCAGTGTTTAAGGGCTATTGCTATTTGCCAAAAATTTCAAACAAGTATGGAAAATTATGAAATCAAAATTAACAAAGGAAACATCATTAGAGCAATTAATACCTGGGCAGTCCCTGTTATTCGATATACAGCAGGCGTTCCCTAGACTCAGGGAATTTGATAACTTGGATCCAAAAACTAAAAAACTAATGACTATGCTCCATGCTGTGCACTCAAAAATGGATGTTGATTGGTTATATTTGTCAAGGGCCAAAGTGAGTACAGGTGAAACTAACTCTGGACGAAGAAAAGCACATCCTGAATGACTACACTACACTACACTTAGACTACACTAAGAAAAGCTAAGAACCCTTGCTGAAGGAAGTCAATCAAGGAAAGTTCTTGAAAACAACAAAGGTGAAGGCTGAATATGGAAAATAAACAATTGAAAACTGATTAGTTAATTAGAAGAACAAGCCAATGTGTAGTCAATATTTGAAGGATATAAAAGGAAAAGTTGACAACAATCTTTTATGGAGCTCGTTAACATCAGGCTTGCATAAACGCAAAAACATGATATATAACAAACAGCAACAAAGGTCATTTTTATAGTGAAAAGGATGAAACAATTGACTATTTGATGAGTGACTGTGGCAAGATTGCACAAACTGCTACAAGCAGCGTCATGACTGAGTTGCCAAAATTATTCAATGAAACATTGCCAGAGGTTTGGAATCAAGGGCAATAAAAGCTAATGAGACCATCAGGTTGAGAAAGTTTTGGGAAATGAGCGAGTTAAGATCTTATGGGGCTTTAAGATCAAACAGACATGCTTCTTGTCCATAACATGCTTGATATAACAATTATTGAAAAAAAGAAAAGTCTGGTTAACTGATGTTATTATTCCAGGTGATGCTAGATCTGAGGATAAACTATTAGGAAAAAAAAGTGAAATACTTGAAGTGAATGGTGAGGGGAATAAAAATCTATTGTTATACTGGATTGGACCCCTCAGAATCAAACCTTGATATTTGGAAATATTGACTTTATCAGATCAGAATACTTTCCTTTTCAACCCCAGCCCCCCTCTCAGATTGTATTTACTTTCTCCATTCTGTCCTATTTAGTTTTAAAATCTTACACCCCAAATGTGGATGGATTTTCTGTTCATGTATCCATCCACCCACCTACTCTAGATATCATCATCAAGACCCATACAGCCCTAGAAACAGGAACACTTTTTAAAAATTACCTTGTGATTATTAATACAAAGGTTACTACAAAATACTGTTAAATGATATGATTTATGATATTTTAAAATAGCGTATAAATCTTCATATTCTCCTCCATATAAACACATATTAACTTGAATTTGATAAATGTATTTTCTAATTGCAATTATTAGCTAGTGATAGCTTTCTGTAAGTTAGCGGTGCTTTTCTTTACATCTTGGCAACAGTTGAGGTTAGATTTTGTGTGTGTGTGTGGCCTTGACATTTATTTAATAGAGAAGGTAGGAGTGAAAGATAAAGGGCCAAAGGAGTGCATTAAGTAATGGATAGCGAATAGAATCTACAGATGAAGTATGGAAAATTGCAACATGTATTTACAGTATTCTTAACTAAATACAGTAACAGGTGGCCCTGCATGTTGCATAGCAATATCAGGAAATGTGGGAGATAAATGAAGTGAAATGAAAAGGTTACATATATTAAAAAATATAACCATTTGTAAGTTTGATGGTTCTATACCATATAATGTGGAAGAAAGTAGCACATAGTGTTGTAGTTAAATTCTTTAAATGCATTAAAGAATTAATATCAAATTCATTATGGCATATGCAGTTTAACCATTTTTTATATCCCAAAGGTTATTATTCATATCGCCAGAAAAGTGAATTACAGTTTGGGGACCAAATGCTGAATTTAATATATATGTGAGTGTATATTGTACGTGTGTGAGAAGATCAAGAGTCACAGCGGGCAAGAAAATGTCATGTACATATGAAGAATAAGGGCTTTCTTTTTTCCATTGATTTACAAAGGTTAGGGTTAGGGTTGGCTTTACTTTTTAAAATAAAGCTTGCTAAGCTTATTTTAGAGCTCTTGCAATAATTATCATTGTTTTGCACTTCAAAGCAGTGTCACTACCTTTATTAGTAACTTTGGTCAGAGGAACTCATAATAATCCTGGGGTTTTATACTGCCATCATAGGATTCATTTTGTCAATAAAACAATATATAATTGGATTGTACAATTTGAAAATTAGAGTTCATGAGTGTTATGCATCCTTCAATGCAAAATGTGTTCTGTCATATTGTAACAGTCTCAAATTTGATTGTCTGCTGATTTTAGTAAAAATTCTTTCTTAGTTCTGGGTTCAATTTACATCTCAAAATTATCCTTTAAACTCATAATTAAGAATCTAAATAATTTAAGGACAGGCCATAAACAAAGCTCAATAAAGCTTTAGAATATGAATTATGTGAATGTATCACTAAAACTTTATCCCATTCCTACCCAAACATCTAATTAAATTCTAGGTTATTCCTTACAAAATTTCCATATTATTGATGTCCCAAGTACCTTTTAATGCTGAAGGAAGCCCTTATGAATGAATGAATAATAGAAAAAGCAATTAAAAGGGAAGTTGAAACATATTTTATACATTGTCACTTGTTTTGTGTTTTGTGAATGATAGTTTAGCAAGGATGAGCAATCTACAGCCCCTTGAACAATAACGAAAAAGCATTCCTTGTTATTGGTCATGTTTCCAACGAATGCTAGGAGTTGTAGTTCAGAAAAATCTGGAGTAACATCAGTTACCTCTCTCTGACTCATAGCATTGTTTTAATCATTATTGTCAGGCATAAATATATTCATGTGATAGCTGGCAGGACCTAAGAACATTCTAAAGATATATCATACAGTTCTATTGCATGTTAAACAGGTCATATCCTGTAGATTGCAATAATCCCATAGAACTCTCCGAAAGATTATCAGGGTTGCATGATAGAATAGCAGGGCATTAACAGAAATAATGAATTAATAAGCAGTGACCTATAAGCTGTCTTAGAAAAATCAGGGATACCACAACAATGGTTCACTTTCAAAGTCATAAGGAAAGCATCTTCTGCTCTTGAGCTTAAGCATTGTGAGAAAGATAAATTAGAGGCACAGATGATGGTGTTCTTATGCAAGAGCATTTAAAAGTAGCAGTACAAAAACAGCTGTGAAATGTATATAATCCTCCAGTTCTTGTGCAAGCTGTTGCACAAACGTTGGTGGAACGATCTCTCTGTCCAGACCTAATCAGATTGTGGGAAAGTAGGAAGGTCATTTGGACCAAGGTTCATTTGGAAAAGGGGGCTTAAATTTAGACTTCTTTTTGCATTTAGGCATACTGAAATATGTTGGAACATACAAAACACACGCTGGAATGTAAAAGCTCACAGGTGCTTTTTTGGGTAGTGATAGGTATTTTCATATGTCAACATTTTTATTTTATTATAGGGAAACTGCAGGGGCTTCTCCAAGCAGTTGCCAGGAGTTAGCTGACTTAAAGGCACAAAATAAAAGTGTATGTTCTCTCTCTCTCTCCCCCCACCCCCCTTTCTCTCTGTGTGAAGCTTCAAAGTTGGAATTGATCTGTGTCTCTCGGGATCTCTGAGAAGGACTGCTTCTAGCAGAAGTGATTACATTTACTGTATTTCTTCTTGCTATTATTCCCTGGGTCCCTCTCTTTTGAAAGCTAGAAGCCAGCGCTGCATGCTGAAGGGCCATTATGATGTGCTCTGAAATGATAGATCCCATTTTCTAAATTGTGCGTCTGCACACTTTTTTGTGTCACTTCTAATAACCACCAAAATGTGAGTGGGTTAACACACATTTTTCCATGATTTATGAGGTAGCCTTCTTAAAGCTATATATAGTTTTAAATCTCTACATCTTGAGAATTTCTAAGATCAAATGGCCTATTCTGAAAATAGAAGCTGATACACTATAAATTATTATAAAAAGGAATACATATTATTTTAATACTGCAGAAACGTAAGATGGAAAGCTGGAATCAGTTTTTAGCATTTCCCTCCTCCACATAAGCCACATATGCAACTTCTCTAGATCTCCCTTGGTGCTGTGCTTCAAGATCAAGAATATTGGTGTATGATTGTTAGTAACAAGGAGCTTAAAATTGACTTTGAAAAAAATAAGTTGTGCTGTGCAGCTTCCTCAGATTTGCCCTCAGCAAGGAGCTCAATATCTATACCTGTTAGCACATCTTTGATATTGGTATGAAATGTGAGGAAAATACATAATGATAATGTGTAACAGGCAGCATAAAAACAGTATCCCAAGTGAAAGGGTGGGTTTCCTTTGCTATATCAGCAGGATCATGTATCCAAATGTCTAATTATATTTTGTCACAACTTCAACTGAAACTTGAAATAATTTCAAATGAAATTATTCTAAAGATGAAACAAATTGATAGTGTTATCTTGTCTAAGAGAATTTGGATGCCTCTGTTAACATCCAGATCTGAATGATTGTTCTTTATGGAATGCATTGCATTTATTATTTCATTTGAGGAAATATTTATTTCTTGAAATGTACAATAGGGAAACAATGTTCCCACTAAATGTCTATGGAGATTCTCAGTCATCCAGATCCCTTGAAAAAGCACCTTTGGGATAATGTTCACACTGTTATTATCTATATGAAATATTGTTGTGGTAATTCAATTACACTGCTTGTTTCTATTTTTTGCTGACCTTTTTGCAAACATACTGGTACACTGTAAAAAAATAAAAAGATAACAAACACCGAGTTTTTATACCTTTTCTTCTTATTCTTTCTATACATCCACCCCTCAGTAGTGTTTTTTTTTTAAAAATTGAAGATGTAACCTTGCAGTATGTGGTTTTATCATTGGACTATGACCGGAAAGATTGAGATTCAAATCTTCATTTAGTCATGAAATAAAAAATGGTGAACTTGGATTTCCCTTCTCTCATTCTCAGCCCATTTTCAAAGGTAATGTTAAAGAACCTTTCACACTGGCTTGTATTTCTTCAATAACATAAGATAATTCTATTGTCATTTTTTTTTACTGCAAGCACACCGCTCCATATTAAAAATTAAATTCTGTTGTCTGCACTCAAGAGAAAGTGTATATCTACCCAAACACATACATAACACACATATACACAAGCTATATATACACATAAATATATACCTGCACTATACATATATACATATATATACTAATCACTGTCCATTTTGAATACGTAGCGGAAAGAAGAAATTTGAGAGTTCACAAGGTTGTGAACAAAAGTGTGATTGAATCTAGATTTTCTGCTTCATATACCTTGAAGTCTCCTCCTAGAAGGTTATAAGCAAAACAGGTCATGAAGAGGATGTGTAGACAATCTTGCAGACTCTACTCAAGCATCGCTTATGTGCTATGTCCTGGATAGAAGTGAACTACCGATGATCTTTTCTGCCATTTTCACCACTCTCTGCACCACTTTCCTATCTGAAGCAGTAATGCTTCCAAATCAGACAGTAATGACATATGACAGTATGCTCTCAATTGTCGTCCTATAGCAGGGGTGTCAAACTCAAGGCTCATGGGGTGCTTAGATCTGGCCCATGAGGCTGCCCAGGAAACAGCAAAGGACAGGCCTGCAGTGCCTCTGCTAGTGAAATTGGAACTTGGGAGGGCTCCGTCCATCCCTCCTGAGCTCCGTTTTTTCTGGCAGAAGGTTGCAGGAGGCCGTCATAGCCGAAACGGAACTTGGGAGCCCATTTTTTCTGGCACAGCGCTCGGGCCGCCATAGACGCCCCTGACATGAGTGATGTCTAGTTGGCCATGCCCATCCTGGCCATGCCCCCCCCCCCCAAGGTGAAGCACAACCCTGATGCGGCCCTCAATGAAATTGAATTTCACACCCCTTCTCTATAGAAAGTGGTAAAGACAGGGAAAGGAAGATGAACTTTCCTCATGCAACACAGAAAATGTAGGCACTGCTGAGCCTGCTTCAACAGTGTCTCACTGTTGAGCAACCAAGCTAGAAAAGGCAGAATGCAAATGAATAAAGCAATGTATTATTCATTTGTATTAGTATTTGTTCTGTCCCATGATTCTAATGAATATGCAAACACAGGCTTGTCTGCCAGCCACGACTAATTACAGAGATAAAACCACCCCTTGGCTAGGAGCCTAGAACGCTATCTTCAAGAAACCAAGATTAGACTTACGGAATGCTTTCTCAACGGCTAGTAAAATGGACTGTTGTTTCCTGCAAAGATTCCCCTCCCATCGCTCCACCTATAAACTCTTTGGGAGGGGCCACAACAGTAGTCAGCTGTCCCTATTTCCTTCTATGATGTCTTCTCCACAGCTGCTCCCTTCTCCTCTCAGCTCTACACACTTGCACATCAGGGACAACCTCCCTCTGTTTCTCCTCACTGCTCCCTGACTCAGATGCCACTTGGTGGCCAACAGGCCTCTCTAGTTCCTGCTCTGACTCCAAACATCCTCCAGAGTCTTCCTCATCCTCCAGAGCAGTCCCATAATGGTCATCGCTGTCAGAGTCCACCAACAGTTCAGCTGGCTGCTGCTGGGCCACAACACTATCCCTCACTGCAGGGCCCTTCCCCCGGGTCTGACGCTCAGGATGTGGCTCAGCTGGGAATTGTTTATGGAAGGCCTGCACCAAAGCAGATGCATGCACGGAGGTCGCATCCTCCCAAGTAACATCCTCTGGCTCTCGGCCTTTCCATTCCATCAGTATTGGAACTGTCCTTTCAGCCATTGGAAATCCCGGATCCTGGCAATGTCGTACTCGGCCGGTGCTTCATCGGCATGGGGTTCTGGCTGGGGATGATGAGATTGGCAAAGAGGACAAGCCGGCTGTTCAGGAACAAGAAGAGATCGATGAAAGACCGGATGGACTCGCATCAAATGTGGTAAAGTCAGGTGATAGGCAACTGGATTGATGACTGCTTCAACAGGAAATGGGCCAAGGTAATGGTGATCTAACTTCTTGACCGGCCAGTTTGATGGAAGGTGTCTAGTGGACAGCCACACTCAATCGCCCACAGTCAACGCTGGGGTTGCATGCCGAGACCTGTCCACGACTCTCTTATACTCCTCCTTGACTTTATCTAGATATCTCTGCACCACTTGATGGACCTCCTGTGATTCCGACAGGAAGTCCTTAGCTGCGGGGACTGGTGAGTCAATGGGTGGGAGGGGAAAGAACCGAGGATGATACCCCACATTGGCCAAGAAGGGCGTCGTCTGCGTGGATGTGTGCTGTGAGTTATTGAACGCAAACTCCACTATTGCCAGGTAGTCCGCCCAATCATTTTGCTGCTGGTTCACAAAACAGCATACGTACTGCTCCAAGATCCCGATCACTTTCTCCGTCCCTCTGTCGGTTTTGGGATGGTGCGCTAAGGACAAGCAGATCTTGTCATCCAAGGCCATCAGCCCTTTCCAAAACTGGGCTGTGAATTGCATTCCTCTGTCTGACACGACCCTGTCTGGTAGGCCGTGCAGCCTGAAAACACATTGGATAAACATATGGGCGGTGGCGCGGGCTGTTGATAATCTCCGACATGGGATGAAATGCGCCACCTTCGACAGCATGTCTACCACCATGAACACCTTGGTAAATCCAGAACATGGAGGCAAGTATGTCAGGAAGTCCATAGAAATGCCCCCCTAGGGCCATTCTCTCTGGAGTCAGCAATGGCTGGAGCAGCCCTGGAGGGGCTCCTGTTGCTGACTTGGCCTGCCGATACCGTACACAAGATGTGACATAAGATTGTACGTCATGTCGCAATAGGGGCCACCAGAAAGTACCGGAGACCAGGTTCAAAGTGCCCCGTCACAGGATTATCATGGCACTGGGATAGAATAAGTCCCTGAAGGGATCCCTCTGGCACATAGAGTCTGTCTTGGTACCGCAAGAGTTCATTGGTGAATGTCCATGGGGAGGCAGGCCCCACCTCTGCCTTCTGTGACTCAATCATCATGCTGCTGTGCTTCCCATATCTGGGGCCGTAAGTCCACAGGTTCGTGAACCATGGAGAAGGACTCTACGGGCAAAACTGTCCGGGGTAGAATCGGGTCTTTGGTACATGAATACTCAGGTTTCGGACAAGATTGTAGGCTCCACGGAGATCCAATTTGGTGAACACCTTAGCCTCTCTGAACCGCTCCAACAGTTCAGGAATAAGGGGCAGAGGATATCGATTGCACACTGTGATAGCATTGAGCCTACGATAGTCACAACAGAGTCTCAAATCTCCGGTCTTCTTTTTGACAAACAAGACCGTGGCAGACAATGGCAGACGAGGGTCTGATAAAACCCCAAGCTAGGTTTTTGTCCAAAAAGTCCCGCAATGTGGCCAACTCCAGGTCTGACATCGAATACAAATGACCCACAGGGAGCGATGCGTCTGGAATCAAATCAATGGGACAATCATGGCCGATGCGGTGGCAATTGGTCTGCTTCTTGTTCACTGAACATGTCTGCAAAATATGCTATGTCGGAAGGCAAGGACGCCCTGGGTGGACTCAGCAGCTGGTCTGCACAGAATGATGGATGTGGTCCACACATTGCAAGGCTGGAAAGGTGACAAGGTTCTGGGACCATGTAGATCTGTGGGTCGTGCACCCGAAGCCAAGCCAAGTCCAAGACCACGGGGAAATACAGGTCAGAGGTAATGTAGAACTGGATGGCTTCCTCATGAGCCCCAATGACCAGGCGCAAGGGTTGCGTGGCGGCCTTGATAGGCCCAGACAGAAGTACCTGGCTGTCAATGGTCTCCACAAGCATAGGAGGATCTTCTGGACACAGAGGGACCTCATACTTGGTCGCAAACACCTCGTCCATGAAGTTCGTGGTAGCCCTGGAGTCGACGAGAGCAAGCGCCGGAATCCCCTACGGCCTACTGGACTGGACTATTCGGGATGCCAGGATCAGGTGTCGGGGAGGCCCGCAAGTCACTGTCTCTGAACATGGCTCTGAATTGATGCGCACCCGACCCAAGGTCTCCCTTAGATCGGGCTTGGGGACCTTTCCCAACAAATTGTTCTGGGTCTGGGGTGTAGGTCCTGTAACTGACACCCCTCGTCTCTTCTTGGGGCAAAAGGCTGCCATGTGCCCAGGTTCCCCACAATAAAAACACAACCCCCCTAAGTGGGGTTTCTTTCTCCGTTATCGATGAGCGGGGTTTGGCTACACCTAATTCCATGGGCTCCTCCTGTGGAGTTGGAGTCTCACGCATGGCCAGAACCACTCTGTTCTCCTGTGACGTGTGGAGAATTCCTCACCTCTGCAACCAAGCATCAATCCAGAGACACAGGTGGACCAATGCATTGAAATTCGGTGGCCTATCCACACACACCAGCTCATCCTGCAATTCTTCCGATAACCCATTCCTCAAATGTGTCCATGAGGGCTGCCTCACTCCAAATCAAATCCTGGCTTAGTAGCCTAAATTCACTGATGTAGTCCTGCAAGGAACCCCGCCCCTGCTTCAGAGTCTTCAGACATCGGGTAGCCGTCTCCGTCTTAATGGGGTCCTCATACATTAACCGGAGGTGGTCACAGAACCCCCTGAAGTCATCCAGCAAAGGGCTAGCCTGGACCAGCAGTGGTGTCACCCAACAACCTGCGGAGCCCGAGAGTAAGCTAATCATAAACCCCACTTTATCTCAGTCAGTGGGGAAATCCTCTGCTCTCAAGCTGATAAATAGCTGGCATTGTCCCAAGAAAGCTGGAAACATGGCTTGGTTGCCATCAAATTTATCAGGCACTGCAACCGGGCATTTCCTCTGAGGTGGGGGTGGAGCAGGGTGAGCTTGGAACTGTGCCATCTGGGCAGTCAATATAGCCACCTGTTGCAAAAGTTGCACATTTTCGGCACGTAGCTGCTCCATGGTGATGATATTTACAGCTTTTGTTTTAAGGCAGGAAACAAACTGTTCTGTTCTGTGATTCTAATGAATATGCAGACACAGGCTTGTCTGTCTGCCACGACTAATTATAAAATCACCCCTTGCCTTGGAGCCTAAAATGCTATCTTCAAGAAACCAAGATTAGACTTACGGAATGCTTTCTCAACGGCTAGTAAAATGGACTGTTGTTTCCTGCAAAGATTCCCCTCCCATCGCTCCACCTATAAACTCTTTGGGAGGGGCCACAACAGTAGTCAGCTGTCCCTATTTCCTTCTATGATGTCTTCTCCACAGCTGCTCCCTTCTCCTCTCAGCTCTACACACATGCACATCAGGGACAACCTCCCTCTGTTTCTCCTCACTGCTCCCTGACTCAGATGCCACTTGGTGGCCAACAGGTCTCTCTAGTTCCTGCTCTGACTTCAAACACCCTCCAGAGTCTTCCTCATCCTCCAGAGCAGTCCCATAATGGTCATCGCTGTCACACTCCACCATCAGCTCAGCTGGCTGCTGCTGGGCCACAACAGTATTTGATAAGTATCAATAATTGATCGTTAAAATTTTAATGCATTTTTTATTTTTTTTATTGTTTTAATTAAACAGAAAACACACACAAGAAACACTCTTCAATACATCTTCCAGCAAGCATGTCGATTGGTTACAATTAAATTCCGTGCATTACTACAATCATTATTTATATTTCATTCAAATTGAATTGTACATTTTAAATCAAAAATCTTTATATTGTCAATATACCAACATTCTCATTTAACTATATTTGTTTGAAAGTACTTTTATCTAGTCATTCATATTTATATTATCCAACGAATAAACATTTCAAAACCGACAACAATCTATAAGAGCTACCACATTCTACTTATTTATCGCCTAGGATTCTTATTTCTTTCCTCCATCCACCTATACCATTTATCCCATAACTGATAGAATTCTGATTCTTCTTTTCCCTGGATTTCTTTAGTTAGTTTGTCCATTTCAGCACAGTCCATAACCTTTCTTATTATTTCATCTTCACTTGGAGTTAGCTTGTTTTTCCATTTCTGGGCATAGGCAATCCTTGCCGCCGTTATTATATGTAGTGTTAAATGCTGGATTTCTTTTTTGTATTTTGCAGGCAATATTCCTAATAAGAAGATTTCCGGTTTCCATTATATTTTAACTCCCGTTATTGCTGCCAGCCAGTTTTTGATCTTTTTCCAAAACTTTTTAGCCTCCTCACAGGTCCACCATAAGTGGTAATATGTTCCGTGTATCGATTCGCATTTCCAACGTTTTGAGGAGGTATTTGACGATATTTTAGCTAACCTTGTTGGTGCCAGGTGCCATCTATAAAACATTTTATACTGGTTTTCCTTATATGCAACGGAGAGTATTATTTTTAAGTTTGTTCCCCACATTTTTTCCCATTTGTCTAATTCAATATTATATCCAAAGTTCTGTGCCCATTTTATCATTTGTTCTTTCACAATTTCCTCTTCCATTTTATATTTCAGGAGAGATTTATATATTCTCCCTATCATTTTTCTATCTGGGCTTTGAATGATTTTATCGAATTCGTGTGATTCTGTTTCAATGTCATATAATTTGGTATCATTATTGTATTTAGTTTTGATTTGAAGGTAGGTTAACCAGTCCACTTTCATGTTCTGTTCTGCCAATTCTTCAATTGTTTTTAAGTTTCCCTGTCTATCAATTAAGTCTCTATATCTTAGCATTTTGTTCCAATCTATAAAATTTGGATGAGTCGTCCTTTCTGTCAGTGATAGCCAATTCGGGATTTTCACGTAATGGATTTTTTTTATTTTGAGCCATTTTTGCAGTAACGCTCTTCTAATTAAATGTTTTTGAAAGTATTTGTGCGTTTTATTTTTATCATCCCATAGGAATGTGTGCCAGCCTGCTTGCAAATCATGGCCTTCCAGGGTCAAAATTCTTTTAGTCTAATGCATTTTAATGCAAATAAAAATTAATCACTTTTAAGACTGTGGTAAAAAATACTCAAGATGGCCGCTATAACTGTGTGATCAAAAGTATCTTTTTAGGCCAGGCCTAGCTGTGATCACATTGTCAGAGCTGCCATCTTGACTTTTTTGACCATACCCTTCAAAACTCCTGGACTACTTTCAAATAAAAATTGAAGCTGAATACTGATTTCACATTTAAAATATCAGCAATATATTAAGTCAAGAGATTTTTAATATTGAAAACTTTCAAATGATTGTGGATTTCATCATTATTTTAAAATGCATTGTGATCCTCCTTCAATGAATACATCATTATCTATGTTGCATAAGTTGTGGCCGCATCAGTAGCAAACAGATAATGCAATATAGTTAAGGAGTTGAATCTGTTTATTTCAATCGGAGAGATTTAAGTACAGTTTAATTGTTTATTTGAAACTAGTGAGACTTAATGTGCAATCTTAATTGCATTTAGTTCAGTAGATTAATATCTTTACCGAGATAAATTATCTGATGTTATCATTATCATAAATTAAAGGAAAGCAAGCAAACAAATTTTGGCTTATGCCTGAGCACGTAGATTTGACCTAACAGATTCACCCAGCAATTCTATTTTGCTGCTGAAAATCGATATTTACTAAATGGAAACCTGTCATATTGTGTTGAGGCTATATACATGCACATAGTAGCCTGTAAGTATGATTTCCCAAAACAGTGTTTACAAAATTAATATGACAGAAGAGTGTTACTTTTTAAATTGGGAAATTACATCTATTGTGAAACGGTAATCAGTAAAACTTTAATTGTAACTTATGCATTTGTGTGGTATAGTTTTACATATCATGAAGAACTGCCTAAAATGCAATTGGATGTAAGCAAATCTCATCGGTACCTAGTTCCATTAAGTAAAATTCCAATCAAGAACACTTTCCTGTGGAAATCTCATAAATATCCACACAATTGCATGGTAGGAGACTTTCCTTCTGCCTATATTCTATTGATTCAGATGACTTGGTTGTTTAATTATAAATTAATATTGGCCTTTTAGTCAAAAGGTGAATTGATCCATTTTGGCATTGAGTAGCATGTTGGAGATCACACTTCAACAGGACACAAAGTTGGCCCCAGTTTGTGGAGGAATACTGCTCCTTTAAATATTCAAATCCCCAAATACAGGCCTTGTTCCAAAATGCATTGTAGGCTACAAAAGGCCCATAGTTTAGGCATTTTTTCAATTCTACTTTAGCTCGTAAGTCATATAAGGTAATGTTCCAGATCAATATTTAGAATCTCAACACATTTGAAGCTGATTGAGCAACCAAAAATAGAGATATAAAGATGACAAGGTTTGAAAAGAAATTTCTTGTTCTCCAACCTATAGGAACCAGTCTAGTATAAGTTAGCCAATTTTGTTCAGCAGAGATTTAGGTTAGCTACTCTTTGATTTTGACCTACCTAGGTTCCAGCCTTTCAACTAGTTATTAAAGTTCATCCTAGTAAAAGCAGAGGAACTTGTCACAACCAGATAGTTTGACCTGCAGAAGTTTTTGTTCTATGCAGCCCCTTGTGTTCTGAAGTATTATTCATGAATAAACGTATTAGATTTTTCTTTGAAAAATCAAAATCACTCTCTTAAAAACATATTTTTATTTTTGTATTTGAGCCAAAAGGTACAGGATTTGATTTGCTTTTTACTGAACCGTGGTGGTGCAATGGTTAGAATGCAGTATTACAGTTCAAATCTCACCAGGCTCATGGTTGACTCAGCCTTCCATCCTTCCAAGGTTGGTAAAATGAGGACCCAGATTTTTGGGGGCAATAGGCTGACTCTGTAAACTGCTTAGATAGGGCTGTAAAGCATTGTAAAGCAGCAATAGTAGTGCTATTGCTATTGGTCCCTATAAATCTAAGCGCTATTACTATTGGTCCCACTTAAGGTTTAAGGTTTATTCAATTTATAGACCGCCCCCTCTCCCCGTAGGGACTCGGGGCGGTGTACAGACCGTTTATGTTCAAAACAACAAAACATAACATAAGACATCAGACACAACAACACACACATACCGTCTGTGTATATGTTCAAAACAACAAAACATAACATAAGACATCAGACACAACAACACACACATACCGTCTGTGTATAAAACCCAAAACCAATTTAAATAATTAAAAACAATTCTAAAACCAGTTTAAAACCCCAATTTAAAATTTAAAAAGCCATCCAGGAAGGTTAGTAAAAGATGTTCCCTGTAAATACAATTATAATTACATTTAGGCCAGGCCGGCTAATCGAAACAGGTGGGTCTTGAGTTTCTTACGGAAGGAGCGGAGATCCGAGGTGGTTCTAATATCGGGGGGGAGGTCGTTCCAGAGGGTTGGGCCCATCACAGAGAAGGCCCTATTCCTAGGCACCGCCCGCCCGCATTGTTTAGCGGAAGGTACCCGGAGGAGACCCTCTCTGTGAGAGCGGATTGGTCGCAGGGATGTATGGGGTAGAATGCGATCCCGATAGGCCTGTAAAGCTCTGTGAAACAGTATATCAGTCTGAATGCTATTGGTCCCCATTTGAGTCCTGTGTCAGAGAGTATGAGTATCTTTGTGTATTTACCCTACAGATAAATCTCAACAAATGGGACCAGAATTGTTAAACAAGGTTGTTGTTAGGTGAGTTGTGCCCAATTTTACAACCTTTTTGTGATAATTGTTAAGTGAGCCACTGCAGTTGTTAAATCAATCATGCATTCATTAAGCAAATCTGGTTTCCTACATTGACTTTGCATGCCCAAAGCTGGCTGGGAAGATTGTAAATGGCAATCACATGATCCTGAGATGCAGCAATCATCATAAATACATGCTGGCGACCATACCCAGTGTGTGTAATACTGATTACATTAGCTACTATTAATATTAATGATATCTTCTGCACAGAAGGATAATATTCTTGGAGTCTATGCATGACTTGACTTTATTGTGCTAATACAAAACAATACAATAGCAGAGTTGGAAGGGACCTTGGAGATCTTCTAGTCCAACTCCCTGCCTAAGCAGGAAACCTTATACCGTTTCAGACAAATGGCTATCCAACATCTTCTTAAAGACTTCCAGTGTTGGGGCATCCACAACTTCTGGAGGCAAGCTGTTCCACTGATAAATTGTTCTAACTGTCAGGAAGTTTCTCCTCAGTTCTAAGTTGCTTCTCTCCTTGATTAGTTTCCATCCATTGCTTCTTGTTCTACACTCAGGTGCCTTGGAAAATAGTTTGACTCTCTCTTCTTTGTGGCAATCCCTGAGATATTGGAACACTGCTATCATGTCTCCCATGGCCATTCTTTTCATTAAACTAGACATATCCAGTTCCTGCAACTGTTCTTCATATGTTTTAGTCTCCAGTCCCCTAATCATCTTTGTTGCTCTTCTCTGCACTCTTTCTAGAGTCTCCACATCTTTTCTACATCGTGGTGACCAAAACTGAATGCAGTATTCCAAGTGTGGTCTTACCAAGGCATTATAAAGTGGTATTAACACTTCACATGATCTTGATTCTATCCCTCTGTTTATGTAGCCTAGAGCTGTGTTGGCTTTTTTGGAAGCTGCTGCACACTGCTGGCTCATATTTAAATGGTTGTCCACTCGGACTCCAAGATCTCTCTCACGGTTACTACTATTGAGCAAAGTACCACCTATACTATACCTGTACATTTCGTTTTTCTTGCCTAAATGTAGAACCTTACTCTTTTCACTGTTGAATTTCATTTTTTCTTGTTTTTAACATGTTGGAAGAAGCTTTTTTGTTATCTTTTACTTTTGTGGCAAGCCTTTATTCATTGTGAGCCTTAGCTTTCCTCACTTCATCTTTACAGGCTGGGGCTATTTGCTGATATTCTGCCTTAGTTATGTCCCCCTCTTTCCACTTTTTATACTTATCTTTTTTGTCTTTCAATTTGTCAGATAGTTGTTTATGCAGCCATGCTGGTTTCTTTTGGGAGCTGTTATTTTTCTTCTTCATTTGTATTGTGCTAGACTGGACTTTTGTAATCCCATTTTTCAAAATTTCCCAAGCTTCTTGAGTTGCTTTCCCCTTGAGGATTCTCATCCATGGAATTCTTCCCAAGTTCTTTCTAAGTTTATTGAAATTAGCTCTCTTAAAGTCCAAGACTCTAGTTTGACTTTGTTCTATTACTTATGTTTGCATAATGTTGAATTCCAATATTGCATGGTCACTTGCCCCTAGGGTTCCTGTGGCTTCAACACCTTCTATCATTTCCTCTCTGTTAGTGAGAATTACCAACCTCCCCTCACTATTAACAGCATTTAAGGAGCAACACAATCTCAAAATTAATAACCAAAATTTGTAGGCTTTAGGCATTTGGCTCCTGTGTGTTGAACATTGGCCACAGAGACACAGTGTCAGGATAATTAACTCCACTCTCCCATGAATGTAGTGAAAATTTCCTTAGGGTTGGCTTGGTTGGCAGCTAACTATGCAAATCATGTTTGTTGAAAATTATGGCATTTGAAGTGAGTGACTGATTTTTCCTGGGGCAAAAATATTTCAAAATAAACAGTATAATTGTATAATGGCTGCTTTAAATTCTGTTTGGAATTCTACGAAAACTAGAGCAGAAATGCAAATAAAGCTATAATCCTCCATATTTTTCCCTGAGAGAAGCCTGGGAGCAGCTGTTTCTGAATAAGATTATCTATCTGTCTGTCTATCTGTCTGTCTATCTATCTATCTATCTATCTATCTATCTATCTATCTATCTATCTATCTATCTATCTATCTATCTATCTATCTCCATCCATATGAATCTATTATCTATTCTAATCTAATCTAATCTCATCTCATCTCATTTCATCTCATCTATCATCTATGTATCTAATCTATTTTATCTATTCTAATCTAATCTAATCTAATCTAATCTAATCTATCTAATCTATCTAATCTATCTATCTACTTTTTATGATTATTTACATACATTGACTATGGCTGTTTTCTTATTTCTGCAAAGAAGAAATAAGAGAAAATTTCTTTAGTTCTATGTTTACTGTAGTTTTCTAAGGCCAAAATTCAGCTATACTTATACAAACTTCAAGGCAGAGTAATTATTTTTATTGTTATACTTTGCAATTGCCAATTAAATAAAAAGATTAACTTTTTCTGAATAGACATGTAAACAATATTTTAAACATTCATTTTAAATTAAAACAGCACATATTCATTAGTTATCACTTTCCTTTTTCCCATTTGCCATACTGAAACTCATATTTTATTCGTATTTTTAATATTATTCGCAGCATCCAGTGGTTATGTGACTGTGATTTGATACTTTTTTTTGTCAGTTTCTGTTGTTTTACTTCTGGCTAGGATTCTGAGGGCATGTCTAATCAGTTTGTGGATTATTGCCTAAAATATCTACAGAAAGATCTTCAGATTTTCCAACAACTAAAACTAATATGATAAAGGTATGAAAAACTGCAATGTAGCACATTAATACTTATTACTTAGGAAATTTCCAGATGTAAAATCCTATGAGTCTCTGAGGAAGTGGGCTGCTATTTCAGTTCTCTGCTTCAAAAGCAGAAGAAATAATTGGAAAGCACAGAAGGTGTATACTATAAATGGAACATTCTATAGGCTACCTGCAAAATTCTGTAGAAAAAGTGAAAAAGTTGCATTTCACCTCTAAAAATGCTTGCATTCTGTGACAAATTAAACTTATAAAAGCATGCCTGTGCATATTTACTTAGGAGTAAAATCTCATAGTGGTTCATCAGTTGATCAAATGTAAGTTGACCTGTCTTAAGGACTAGTGCTATTCAGAGAAAAGAATTATTGAAAAGTTTGATGTTGTTGTTGGTGATACTGACAGACTGGGGTTAGGAGTATTTCTGAAGTTTAATTCTTTCATGACGAAGATGGCTCCAAACAGTGGAGACAATAGATATATTGTGCCAATGTTTTGCGATTAGCTCAGGAACTGGTTAAGCTGATTAAACAAAGCCCTGTTCTGAGTTGACATATTCTCACCGAAACAAAATCCTCTCTTTTCTCAAATGATGTAGCTTGAACCCCACCTCGTGCAATGTTACTTAGCCATTTATACTGTAGGTTGCTGAGTTACCCTCCTAAGAAGCTGTCATTCACCTTTTGCATCAGTCAGCTATTATCTAAAGCCAGCTATCATACTGTACCTGAAGCAAGCATTCACTTGCTTAAGTAGGACAGTTTTATTTGCTGAATTAAGGATTATAATCCAGAGATATGGGATTTTGAGTTTGATCTTCTCTGTTGGCTTACTGTGGCACAGCAAGATATGAAATGAACAAAGGACAATCTGGCAAAAAAGGAAGACCGTGAAGCCACGTCTACAGAAACACACTCCTGTAAACCTGAGAAGGTATTTGTACATAAATGGGGCAACCAATATCTTTCACTTTGTCCATTCTCTGATGCCTGAATTCATACCCAAAGTTCCTTCCAGGAATCACTATTCTCCAAAACACCTGCGGGTAGGACAATAAGTAATGGATGGAAACTAATCAAGGAGAGAAGCAACTTCGAACTGAGGAGAAATTTCCTGTCATAACAATTAATCAGTAGAACAATTTGCCTCCAGAAGTTATAAATGCTCCAACAACGCAAGTTTTAAAGAAGAGATTGGATAACCATTTGTCTCAAGTGGTGTAAGGTTTCCTGCCTGAGGGGGTTGGATTAGAAGACTTCCAAGGTCCCTTCCATCTCTGTTATTCTCTTCTCTTCTCTTCTCTTCTCTTCTCTTCTCTTCTCTTCTCTTCTACTCTACTCTACTCTACTCTACTCTACTCTACTCTACTCTACTCTATTCTATTCTATTTAATTCTATTCTATTCCTTTTACAGCTCCCATTAACCACGTCTGTGAAATGTGACCTGTGCTGAAAAGCCGAAATAAGCATTATGTTATGATTCATCTCCATTAGATGGTCACAGTAATTATGTTTGGACTATCAACCTCTATCTTAGTTGGAAAAGACAAGTACGATTCTCTTACAATTGCTTATATCTATTCCAAAATTAGTCTAATATGACTAATACATTTCCACCCTTTACAGACTCTCATGTGTAAGCACATTACATTTGATAATATACTGGTTGGTACTAAATGACATGCAGGCAAATTATAGATAAGTCTGTTCGTGTCTTTATATAGCTATATGCAAAAACAGCAACATTTGTTTCTTGGAAAAATGATAGGGCAATAACCTACCTAATGTTGTTAAAACTTGCACTATATGCCTCATATAAAACCATCTGGTTGTGTTGAAGTTTCTGAGGTCTCCGTTTATGTTGATTACACAATGATGGCCATAACATTCCTGTCCCACAAATCTAGCAATTCAGTTGACATGCCACTAGTACTAGAGTAAAATCTACTCAAGGAAAAAGTCTTGTTGGTATGAAAAAATTCAAGGCTCTTTTTTGCTTAGTTTTGTCAAGGATTAGATTGCCTTTATGTAAGAAAACAAAAGCTAGACTATTCTTTTAACCACATGTAAGGTGCTTGATTTATTTCTGCAACTCTTTTTAAAATTGGTGGCAATACCGAAAAGAAATGCCCACCCATTTAGCCGCGTATTCTCTATGCACATTTATCTTCTTGCCCAGCCTGATAGTTACCACCCCCCTGGATTCTGACATCAGTTCAGGTTGCATCTTGAGCACTAATGTACTGTATGTCTGGTATATTAGGAATATTTTCCAAATACACTCTGAGCTCAAGCTCTTTTTGTAGTGCAGTTCCATTCTTGCACAAAGTTCTCTTTTCCCATAGTTCCCATCACTGATTTATTTTATGTTCTCTAAGCTTGCACAATACAGCTCCTACTTTGCATCATGTATGATAACTCTTGCAATAACCTATTCTTAACCAGGTATTTAAACACTTCCTTGAAAGATATGACTACTCAACTCAGCCACTGCTGTGTTGCAGGCAAAGTAAAAAGTGAGACAGACACAGAGGTGAGATTGCTTGGGAGTTCCTCTGAAATCACCCACTTTTAGCCTTTCAATGGAGGTGCTCATAGTTAGAATAACACAACTCTGTCATATCTTTGATGTTACATTGGTGTTGTAAGGTGTGCCACAGAATACCTAATTTTTTTCATATTGCTGCATCTTACATGTTTAGCTTAAATTCAAGTCATTGCTTAATTGTTACATATCTGGGAACTTGTGGTTAATCCCTGTTTTGCAACACCAAAAGGACAGAAGTCATATCTAGTTTCTTGCATGTGTGCTTTATCCAGCCTGTGAATTCAGAATTCTGAGAGTGATGCGGTATCTCAGATCATAACCATGAACTTTCATTGGTCTTTCAGCAGATGATCTGGCTACAGGTATTAGCATCGCTTCTGTGCGGTTCCAAGAGCCATACACATAAACTGGAGGCTAAAACAACTTCAGAGGGCCAGTTGATGTGGTAATTAAAGCGTGAGGTTAGAAAGTGAGAGGTCTAACCCTGCCTTGGGCACAAAGACAGCTGCTTGACCTTGAGCCAGGCACTCTATCTCAGCCCTAGGAAGAAGGCAATGGTAAATCACTTCTGAAATCTTGCCAAGGAAACTGCAGTCCAGTCAGTTTCCAGGAGTCAACATCAAGGCACACAAACTCAAAACATCTTAAGTCTGAATAAAAAAAACCACCCCACCCTATTTAGCTGAACAACAAGTGAGTTATGGCACCTCTAATCTGAGCAGTTGTACTATGATTCACAGAATATACGTATACAACCCTGTGGTGTTTTGTGTATGGGGGTTGTAACTCTGCATATACAAGAAACAAAGGGTAAAGTGGAATAATGCATCCAATTACGTTAATAGCCACAACATAACAGCCAGGTTGGAATCAATCCAGTCCTGAGGCAGCTGCTGCCAAAGTACAGCTGAGTAAGCACTACACATGCACACACACACACACACACACACACACACACACCAAACACACAAAAACTCACAGGTGATTTGTTAAGGGCTGAGTGTGTTTCTGTGTAGTAGATGCTGGAGGGAATTTTTATTGAACCTGGCGCTAAGTTCCTGTGGCATGAAAAAGACCAAATGGCAAAGGAAAGTCTATAGGCCAGTTTGAAATTTCCGGACCCAAAAAAATGAAGGTTCCTGTAACAACTGGACCCCCTCCCCCCCGTTTTAATTCACATTCACAGTAACATTGGTTTTGAAATCAAAGCTTCAAATAATTTCCTCATTTACTTTGGAGCAGAGGAACAGAAGAACCTTGTCTGTGTCTTAGGCTGATGAGATTTTATTTCTGCTTGGCAAATAGGCTCCCTCAGAATAATCCTTGTGGGTCACCATTGTTTTCAGAGTAGCTTTTATGAAACAGCCTGTGGAAAGAACAAAGCTGTGGGGATTTTCCAGGGAGAGATATGAGTGAAGGTGTCTATCCATGTTTTTGCAGACTTCTTTCTCTTTTCAGACATGGAGATTATACAGCAGGGATGGCTAACCTTTTTGTTATTGCATGCCGAAAGTGTGCGTGTGACAGCGTGCATGCACTCATGCCTGCACCCATAATGCAATGCAATGTGTGACAACCCCCCACGCACCCCACCCCCCTGCACATGCGCATGCAAATCACCACCCAGTACCCCATTTTGGGCCTAGTAGGCCTCCCTGCAGCTTACTGGAACCAAAAACAGGCCACAGGGCACTCCCCCCACGCTCCCCCTACCCCTCACATGCATGCATGGCCCCCCACCCCCTGTGCATGCACACATCTTTCACATGTCCCCTGCCCTCTGTGCATGTGCAGCAGAGACCCCAAAAACCAGCTGGCCAGTCAGGAGGCGCGTGCACATGCGTGATGGAACTGAGCTCGGGCGACGGCTCACATGCCCGCAGAGAGGGCTCTGCGTGCCACAGGTTCGCCATCACAGCTATAAAGGCAGAATATAACAATCAAAACCCAATCCAAATCCTTCCCCTCACGTTGTTTCTGTATGAAACTAGCAGTGCTAATGTTTCTGGTCTGCTCTCCTGTTTTAGTCAGCAGCACATTGTGAAGCAGCCTATCTTGCCCATCAAGAGAATTGCAAACCCACAGAGTTGACCACAGAAGGGAAGGAAATGGAAGAGGAGGAGGAGGAGAAGGATCAGAGGCCTGAAAGCAAAAAAACAAAAAAAAAACAAAAAACACCACCTACAAAGCTCAAGGAGTCTGTCTTGAGGGAGTCTTTAAAACAATGCTGCCCATATGCATTAAAACTCAGGGGTAAGTTTTGCCATTGTGATGTGGATTGTACTTGGTGCTTCTGACACTCAAGGATCAATCAATCATGAGTCATGTTCAGGAGGGAGTTTCATGTCTGTATACTCCTTATAACAGATTTGAAATATAGTCTCTATCTGATAGTAGGAAGAAGCCCACACACTGTGAGTATTTTGCTCATTCCCCAGAAGGTTTATCTGTTGTTCTGGAGCTCATGATAAGAAATTGGTCTGCAAGATAGTGTCAGTATCCTTCTGTCTGTAGTCTGCAACTTGTTTTAGCAAAGATGTTTTGAAGTTTTCAGGCAAATAAAGATGGCTTTATGTTTGTGGGAATCATAATCACTCTATGGGTTTAACTTCCACGTTCTCTATTCATTCTGTACATGTCCTGTGTTTGTGCAACATAAACTATTCATTTCTGTAGCGTGAGGAACCTGATAAACCTGAGTTACTAAGAAAAAAGTTCCTTCTGCACAAGGCTATACTTTCATTGTACTCTCTCTTTAGTTTTTAAATTGTAACCTGTGTACTTCAGATGGCAAAAAATAGCATAGAAAAGAAGGTGAAAATTTGAAATGTAAAAATGTAAGTTAATTAAACTCACTGGCAATAGAATTTTAGAAAGATGATTTGTCACAGATAGAAAAATTATGATCCAAGGCATGCAAATAATCTGGGTTATTGTCATATGGATTTAATTCACTTTGAGGGAAGTTAGAAATAGAACATAGAATAATAGAGTTGGAGGGACTTGGAGGTCCTCTAGTTCAACCCCCTGCTTGAGCAGGAGACCCTTTACAATTTCAGACAAACGGTTGTCTAGTCTCTTTTTGAAAACCCCCAATGATGGAGCACCCACTATTTCTGAAGGCAACTCATTCCACTGGTTCATTTTTCTCACCATCGGGAAATTTCTACTTAGTTCTAGGTTGCTTATTAAGGTGACCAACTTTTTTACAATGAACAGGAGGACAAGTAAATTGGAAAAAATATCGTAAATGATAGAAATATTTTATTCACTGCAACAATAATACACTAAAATATGATATATGCATAATAAAAACATTTGTAACATTTTATATTGTAATTATGCTTACATGCCTGTTAATTATTATTTAAATGAGTACTTTTCCATTGAATTAATATTTTTTGTCAATGTATCATCTAACAATATATTGGAAATATCTGAATAAGAAATATCCTTCATATTGAATTTTACGGCAAGTGCTGCAACTAGAGTATCAATATTCAATCACGATTTCTCACTTGTCCAAAAATCATTGGCAATTGAAAAAACTCTTTCAACTGCTGCATTAGTTCCAGGGCAGCACAACCTAAATTGAACAAGTATAAATAAATTTTCACATGGAATATGTTCATTTTTGAAATGGCTGAAAATAGCCAGCCATCTTTTATCAATTTCAACATGTTGATTTTCCCATTGTATTAATTTTTCAGAATTTAAATATACATTTAGTCTTCTAATTTCTTCAAAGAGACAATTGTCTATTTTAATGTCTGGCATTTCTTTAGATAAAAACTCAACACAAGATTTAATATCTGTCCAATATACTTGCGATGAAGTCAAAAAACACCATTAAAAACTGTTATTTCCCGTGACGTTTGTTTCAGACCATTCTTCGATATATTGAAAACATGTTTAGTAAAAATTCTGCACTTCTTTGATAAACTTTTCTGTTATGCCTGGATTTGATTCCTCTAAGTCTGACAATTTTCTTTTTATAATTAAAGGAAGAAATTTATCTTCAAATCGAGATTTATATTGAAGGATAAAGTCATTCAAAATAAGACTAACTTCTGTAGCTGAAATGTGTTCACCTTCAATCTTTTGAATCATTTTGTGAAAAATAGATGCTTGATTATGTACAAAATACATTAATATCTCAGATATTTCATTATTGAAAAATTATTCCAGGATTTTAGGACATTTGTCTAAACTTAAAAAATATGAACGGAGAGGCTCAAATAATTGTAGAACACGCTCTACAGCAGGTGTTAGAGCAAGCTATCTAACCTTTGAATATCCTAAAAGATTTTTGTATTCAACATTCACTTCTTCACAAAATTGTTTTAAAGTAGCCACACGAACGGTAAAACGACTAAAATACAAATAAATTGTAGTTATTATTACTTCTACATCAATTAGCATGACACATGACACTGTGTTGATTGCATCTGACAAAATATGTGCATTACAACCTATTCGTAGTATTTTCTTTTGGAGTAAATCTTGTAATTTTACACACACATTATTCACCCCTTTGCGTCTTCACCCACCAAAATTTGTGTTTGTATTATCAGCTGTTAGTGCAACAACTTTGGATTACAAATTGTTTTCATTTATTACTCTGTATAGATGGTTTGACAAAATTTCAGCAGTTTCACCCTCAATGGATTCTAAATTTAAAATTTTTACTTGAATCCCCTTGGTAACATTAAAATATCTTACTAGTATTGGATACAATTTGGTTTCATTATGATTTGATGCATCAGATAAAACCGTTACAAATGCTGCAATTTTCAAGTCTGCTGTAAGTATTTTATCACAGTAATTTTTAAATACTGATTTAATAATAGCCTCGCATTTTGTCCTGGCACATGAAAATTTAGCATTGTGAAACTTTTTCAATAATGTAGTTGTACAATCCATATTACTACGAAAACTTTGATTGTGACTTATGGTATGAAATGCAAATGTTCCCTCCATTGCAGCTAACTGTTTTTCATCTTCAGAATAATTTGAAGTTTTAAAAAAACCTGTTACTTTACGACTGGAAGCTGATGCATCTAATGATTGCTTATGTTTGTTGGTGGACAAGTATTTCGTTATAGCTGCTCTGCCCCCAACTGCAATACAAAATTCTCCTCTGCAAATATTGCAGAAAACAATGCAATCTTTCTTTGATATGAGGAATGGAAATTCCTTTTTCAATTGATCGTTGAAATGGCATTTCCTATTTTTTGATTTTTTCATCCTTAAATGAAATGTAAAATTAAAAATAAAATATAAAGCTACACGAACGATGCAAGCACATTATGAATAAATAAAATTAATTATTACAACTGAAACTTTAATAACATAAGTGAATAAGCTTCACTAAAATTTAAATTTAAATTATTTTACACTTCTGTTGACAACAGGGTTGTATAAACTTGTAAATAAAATTATACATATTTGGAAATTATTAAATAGATAATGAATTAATAAAACGTGAATTGTACTTACCTCTGTATAATTGAATATTCATTGAGAAAGAAATAATTACCGTGAGTCATTCAATTGGTGACGTGCCATGAGTCTACTGCGTGCGTATGTGCCGTGTCGTGTTTCGGTAAGAAGTAAACAAAGCCACTTGCGCGCAGCGCTCTCTCTCAAGGTCTCCCGTGCGGAGCACATGCGTCTCATAATCGCGTCTTATACCGCTCTATCCTGAGCCTTGATGAATTATCATGTCAAATACAAATACGTCACATAACGTGCAACAGATTAGTCTTCAAATATCGAAAAGGAGGACATTTAGGAGGACACTTTTCGAGGGAGGACAGAACTTACAAAAGAAGGACTGTCCTCCCTAAAGGAGGACGATTGGTCACCTTATTATATGCAAGTTACATTGTACAACTTGGTTGTACATATCATGACTCTTTGTTTTTGGAAAATGCCTTGGAGTGTTTTCTTGCTCCCTTGTTGTTTTTAGCTTTCTTTCTTTCATCTTTCCCTCTAATTCTCTTTACTGGATTTCTAGTTTTTCTTCTCAGTTTCTATTATATATTGTTACTGTGAAGCCTCTTAATATCCTTAATAACAATTAAAAATGTGGATTGCAATTTTACAGCAGGGCTGCCCTTTCCAAATCACAGTTTTGCTTTTCATTAGAATCCTCAATCAGATATAGGTGCAATAGGCAGAGAGACAGACAGACTGACTAGTTCTGACCATGAATCTCTATGAATGGAACTAAACACAAAAGTCCATTCACAGTGTCTCTCATTTTCTCATTTCAATAGTATCATGTGAGACGTTTGTTCTTTCCATCTTTAAGCTTTTTGAACTGTGCAAAACCATTGCAAATAATTCTGTGGTATGCTAATAGATTTGCTGCCTTCCAGTCACTTTCACCATATTAGGAGAACATTGCAAGATCCAGTTGAACAAAGTTTTCTCCCTATACATTGCAGTCGACTAAGGTGTGACAATGTGACATCCTCTCTCCAAATACCTAGTTTTCCTGAGTCCCCAATGAGTAACCATAATGACTGATGACTCATCTCGACATTAGTGTCAGAACCTATGCAAATTCTGCCCAGGAAGTGCACTAAAAAAAGTGATATCTTGTGTCTCTGTCCAGTACATTTCATAAGTGAAAGCGAAAATGCTTGTAATAACTTTGTGCTGTTCTTACTGCAGTACGTATAGCATTGCAGATAGAAGCAAACATATTTTTTTCCTCTTCTAGCTTAAATTCATTTATTTTGCTGTAGCTCACCCTGCAATAACTGAAAAGTGAGGAGAGGAATTTGCTTTCTTAAGATACAAAAGATCTGACTGACTTTAATCAGGGAGGGCTATTTTGATACCAGAGCACTGACCTTCAAAGCCAAAAAAGTGCATTTTGATATTTTGCCTCCTGACTTTGCCATTCACTTAGAACACAGAGAGGCTGTCAGGAAATGTCGACCAGGAAAAACAAAAAGAGGGACTGAGACCTGCAAATTAGCATCAAAGGACTGGCCTTAGATTTATTGGGACATTTATTAGTGTTGTTTTCATTATTTACACCACTGTTGATTCTAAGAGATCTCATTAAAAGTGTAATAAATGTAAGAAAAATTTACAGGCCAATAAAAGGTCCAAAGTTGATACCCCCCCTCCCTTTCTCTTAGTGCTTGAAGTTTTTCTTGCTTTTCTTCATACTATTTTAAACAATTTGATGTAGAATCACACTAAAACTGCTGATAACTGATGGAAGACTGAAATAGTTTTAGTCCTGGTTCAGGACAAGGGGACTCATGGATGATGCTGGCTGCTATCAGATACTTTTACCTCATGAGCCCCATCATGTCCCTTTTGGCATTGACAGAAAATATTTTTTATTCAAAGTAGGGGAGTGGCAATGCAATAGACTAATTTTTAAACAATTTAAAATTCTTCCCATAAAAATATTCAATTTCTGCTATGAAAGTATCAGTTGTTGGATTATTTTGGTAAAAGGCAATAAAGGCAATTATAATGGCAATAATGGACCTGTCTGTGAAGCAAATATATGGTTTCTAAGTGAAATTAATGATTGATCAAGAATTTATCTGAATAAATGAACTATTTTGCAGGATATTTCTGTAAAAAAAAAAAAGAAAAGGGAGGGAGGGAGGAAAAGAAGGAAAAGAATAAATGCAAGAAAAACTGAAGAAGCTTCTTGGATGAGAAGCGAATTATCTTCAAAGAAAAACCAGAAAGTCCAGTTGCCTCTTGAAAAAGCACCTTTGGGACAATAAATTCAAGAGTTCAGAGAGTAAGAAAGATACTCATGTAGAATGAAGCATTACTATAAATGTAGAACAGGCATGGAACTGGACATATAGAAAAAACTCAACCCTCAAATGACAGCTTAAAAATAGATATAAACTTACAAAAAGTTTCAAAATATTAATTTCCTAATAATTTAATATTTAGGACAAATAATGTTACATTATTTTATAGGTAGCCTATAAACAGGCAATAGACTAAATTTGTTCTGTGCCTGCAGTATTTTTCACTGGTCATCTAACATTCCATTCCTCAAAACCGAGTCTCTCATATCAAACTGCAAAAAGTTAAGATCAATGTCAACTGAGGCCAAAGTGGCAGATAAAGTCCACTCATCCTTCCAGGCACACCCAAGGCAACCATGAAACTGCAATCAAGAATCTAAGATCAACTATCGTGCATCTACATAAACAGAGAGCTACAATGCTAAAATCCAAGCAAGTCTGTAGTACTTTCTTGCAGAAGTACAAAAAGAGCAGCAGGAGGGCTGCATGAAGAACTCCAAAGTTTTAGGAATGCTTTTCGAAAATTGTCATTCAATTTTATTTTTTTCTTGGAACTGGAAGAGTAGAAAGAATCATGTCTCTTGATTTAATTAATTTATATAAAGAACATTTTATATTTAACCAAATAAAATCTATTCTTAGTTGTGTTAGGACTCAACTTTCCCCCCCTATCCTTGCTTCTTTTTTGACATTTAACTTGAAGGAGACCACTCAAAAATCAAATGTGTCCTTTAGCTGAAAAGATTGGGCATTCCTGTTTTTTTTTTACTACCTATATGAACTGGCAATTTTATGTGGGCTGGTAAGCCTGTATTTAACCTCATTTGCTGCACAAATCAGTTCCTGATAAACTATTTATTGCATGTTATTCTAGATTATCCTAGGTTTATCTATATACCACTATGATAATTGGGTGACACTGGATTTGAACTTGTGTGTGTGTGTGTGGCTGTCTAGACATAAGAGTAAATATGTTTTAGAATAAATATATCTGAAGAAAATGAAATATTTCCTCAAGAACCTGGTATAAATAAAGCTAAACTCATTTTTCTAAAATGAGTGAATAAACATGGCTTTGACACCTGGAAAAAAAAGTCAGAGAAAGGTTTTTAAATCATGCCAGTAGTTGTGACTTATTGTACAACCTTTTCTAGAATTATCTAACCACTGTTGTGCTGAAGTAACAATTATGGGGACATGCTTGTGCTTCCTTTAAAACTGTGAGATACTGGTGGGAAATGATTCAAATTCTTTTTTTCAGTGAAGTTTTTAACCAGCAAAAGGTCTTTATGAGTACAAGCAGTCTCTGTGTTTTGGGCCTTAGCTGTAGCATACAGAAAATTACATGTCAGAGGAAGAGTTCCCTGGACTTCCCACAGGCTGTTTCATAAAAGCTACTCTAACAGATGTGTTAGAAAGAGCATGACGACAAAGTGCTTTTTCCTTATCTTGTTTAACATGCTGTACAGTGCTGTGCATACATGTATGGCTAGGTACACCTGTATGATAAGGTTCTGAGTTTTTACCTAACCAATTTGATCAGGGAGGTTGGGTATCATCTGGGTCCCATCAGCCAAAAAATGTTGGCTGGTGAACTTCAGGAGATGTGCCTTCTCTACTGCAGCTCCTGCCTTTTGGAATTTTCTACCTTCAGATGACCCCAACTCATTTCCTGGATGTATTTATAATAACTCTTTAGTTTTAATGTTTTTTAAACATATTTTTAAAATGTTTTATGATGCTGATTGAGTTCTACACATTTAAAATGACATCCCTGTAATTAAATGCTTAACCATGAAGCCCAGGAAGCAAAATGACAAAGCCAGTGATACAAATTCCAGCATTTCTTCCACTGTTCCCCGCATGAGAGCCTTCTCCAGAAAGGTGGGTCTTTGCACAATGTATCTGAAGCTGGATAATTTCAATCTGGCCATTTGTGCCTTGAGTGAGAACTCTGGGTTGATTTGTTCAACGGTGCATTTGTTTGTTTCCTTGGCTGTCCATAGTACAGGTAGTCCTTGACTTTTTCACACTTATGACTGTTGCAGTCTCCCCATGGTTACGTGATTTACATTTGGATGCTGACAGCTGACTCACCTTTATGATGGTTGCAGTATCCCAGAGTCATGTGATCATCTTTTGCGACCTTCTGGCAAGCAAAGTCAATGGGTAAACCAGATTCACTTAGCAACTGTGTTACTAATTTAAGAACAGCAGTGATTCACATAACAAATGTGACAAGAAAAGGTGTAAAATGGGGCAAAACTCACTAAACAATTTCTCCCATAGCAACATAAATTTTGGGCTCAATTATGGTCGTATGTTGAGTCTTCTCCAACGCCAAAGTTCAAAAGTGTTGGTTCTCTTCCCACCTTGCATCTTCAAAGTTCAAACTCATATTATAGAAGCCCAGTTATTGAAGGGCACAAAGTAAGATGTACAGTTCTGACTTTTATGGCATTGTTTGGACTTTGAGAGACTGTAAAGATACAGTCTTTAATATGGATTCTACAGTTTTTCTTATAGCCAGCACATTGGCTGGTAACACAAACATGTTACCTTTACTTGTTTCATGCAACTTCTCCAAGCATTATTTTATTTTTATCGGGAGGACCGAGACAAAATAGATGAGCCTGAGAACTTTTTTTATTGTCACTGCAAGTGTATAAATCACCTTCTTGTGTGGCAGCTTGATGGCTCTAAAATCTTGCCTCTGAATTATAAACTAGGCATAAGCATTTATCCACAAAAGGAAAGATACTCAGAAGAGAGCTGAATCATGGACGTTGTTCTGAGCTTGTCTTTAATGAAGCTTCACAGCTGTCACTGCTGGCCATCAACTTCTACCCTTCTCCATATGTAAATCCTTCCCCCACTTTCTGTCTTAGCACAACAGCAGTGTCTTTTAGTAGAGAAAGTGCTGAGAAAAATGAGATTTGTTTAGCTATATCAATAAAACAAAGTATAAGCATTTAATAAATGGTTACACAGTCTGTTTATCCTAACACCCCCTCCCCTAAATGTTTAAACAATATTACAAAAAGGTCATGTTATATTAACATTGTTTGTGATGTCTCTGTACCAAGATCCCTCATATACTAAAACAGTACAAATCCTTGCATAGGGCCACAAGCCCATGTGCATATTTCTGCCACCCACACTGCATAAAAGAAACATTGATTGTGTTTGTGCTATAACTATTTGTGATAGCCTGCCAGGAACTGCTGTGCCAAGGTTCTGGTTGCACTTTGTCCTTTGGGAGTTAGTACCCAAACCACTGACATCATGAACTTCAAGCTAGTATTTGAGGGCAACAATCTAGGTTTCCCTCAATGGAATGAACATGAAGAGAACTTAAATGCATGTTTTAATATTAACAAAGCGAAACATGCCGACATCTACACTAATGTGGAAGAATGGATGATGGCAACATATCAGAGGCGGGTTGCTCCTGGTTCGGACTGTATCGAGCTAACCGGTCGTACCAGCAGTAGGAGGCTCTGCCCAGAAGCATGCCCAAACTGGTAGTAAAAAAATTGGCAACCCACCACTGCAACATATGTATTGTGCAATTTTGATTTAAAGAACTCCCTTTCATTTCATGAACTTCAATGTCTAAGATGATCAGTTATACAAATGATTAGATCTAAAGACTGGAACATCTTGGAGAGGGAAGTATCTTCAGATTCCATTCTGCCTGGCCACAGGATTAGCCATCATAACATCAGGCTGGAAAATCCTTCCTAAAGGCTTTCAACATTAGGAATGATGAATATACAGGTATATTGGCAACCACAATTGGGATGGGCAAATTGGTGATTAAGGTAAGCCATGAGTGTTTACAATCTTACTTCAATTTTCCTTTGATTGTAAGTTGTAAATGAACCAACTGTAATTGTAAATTATTTTTTCATCACCTGAGACTAGTTGCCATATGAGAACTACCTGTACCACTCTACATAAATACTAAAGAATGCCTTCTCATCAGCTGAAATGACTCTGTTTGTAAAACAGGTCAAGAGTAGAAGGAATTAAGATGGATTATATATGGCTGGACAGAAGCAGAGATCTATCTCTCTGTTCATTTTGCATAACCAAAACTATGCAGTTTGCATCAATATGTACATCAAAGTGAGTATGCCTGGGATCTCAAAAGTATCTGATTGGGGATTGGATGGGGTATGTGCCCTAAGCTTGATTCTGGAGCTTGCAAAAGGAGTGCTGACATGCCTCATTTCTTGCATTCCTCTTTAGAGTAAGGCACAGCCTTCTGGTGGTATATCAACAAATATAACTGATACATAATCTAGAAAGCCTGTGGCCTTGGGAACACTTGCATTGTATATCAAGCAGGCATAACCAATGGGAGCTTTCAAATCAGCAGGTAGTTACCATGTGAGAAATGTTTATTTAAAGGGAGTAAGGGGGTGAAAACATTTTCATGGGAGGAAACCCTGGTTTTTTGAAATTTACCCAAATTCTAAATATAGTACTAGGAATATATATTGATTTTTACCATTTATTGGATTTCAAACGATATATTTCACAAATCATTATGGGCACAATAAGATAATTATCTCATACCATTAATATTTTGGCGGAAACTTTGTTCTAGTTTTAGATATAATTTGTTTTGAGTAGAGTAAAGTAGAGTAGAGTAGAGTAGAGTAGAGTAGAATACTAATTTGAAATAATCTTTGGCAAGTCAGTGGTTAAGATCTTAAAGAGGGTTAAAATTAATACTATATGACATTAAGATTAGATGAATTCTAATCTTAGATGAATTAAAACATTCTTTTTCAAGTATATTAAACAGTTAAGAGATTTAAAAAAGGCTGGAAGGGCAATATGGTAGAAGGAACATTGACTAGTATATTTTGGGCTTGCTAAGATTATTTTATTTTGGCAAAAATATTCTGATGTATCTGACTTAAAATTCTAAAGAGAAGACATGGGGAGTCCATGTACATACAGAGAGACTTATACCAATGAATGAATGATCAAAATAATTACATGTAATCAAACCTTAATATGCAAAGGCTTGACTGCTATTGCAAATATAATTGTTTTAATATGTATTAAATTACACAAATTAGACCAGGACAATTTTACAAAAATGCCAATATCTCAGATTTTCTTGATGATTAGTTACGAGTGCCCACTTGGTGCATTTGAACACGGTCTTAAAGCTCTAAAAGCCCAACAGTCCACTTTACCCAAGGATGTTTTTCTGAACAGTCCAGTTTTTCAACCCAGCAAAAGAATTACATCATTTCCCTGTTTCCAAATTTTTCAACACTCTTCCTACAGTAAGGGGCGAGGTCCCCAGAGGTGGTATTGCAGGTTCTGATCAGTTCTGAAGAACCAGTAGCGGAACATTTGAGTAGTTCGGAGAACCGGCAAATATCACCTCCGATTGGCCCCACTCCCATCTATTCTCTGCCTCCGCAATGGGGCTTTTGCAGTAACCTTCCCCTGGAGTGGGGAGGAAATGGAGATTTTACAGTATCCTTCCCCTACCATGCCCACCAAGCCACGCCCATCAAGCCATGCCTACAGAACTGGTAGTAAAAATTTTTGAATCCCACCACTGGAGGGCCGATATAGAAAAGTTCCAGAGATCTAAGATTGTGCCTTGGGGACAAAGAGCTATTGAAATTACAGTTCATGCCCTGTTGTATCATATCCTTTATAGGCATCCTAGGAATCACCTTGTAACTCCTTACCCAATAAAATAGCCAGAAAATTTGGAATTTTTAAATTTGTAGTATTATCAGTTCACTATGATCTCATTTCATGAATGTAGCAAAATTCCACCCAGTGGTCAATCTGCCATCAATTCTAACATTTTTATCCTTTTTTTAAAAAATTTAATTTTACTTTTAATGTGTTTTATTTTGAACTCTGATCTGTCCTCATAACAAATGTTATTAATGTTATTCATTTATTTTTTATTTTAATTCTTCCTTCTTTTCCCCACTATATTTGAATTATTTTTTGGTTTGTTTCTTTTTGGCCTTTAATAATTTATTTTTGCACTTCATTATTCTTTTCTTTTATTGTACTACTGTTGATTTAAAACCCCATAAAATCATTAAGGAACAAACTGATTAAGGCAAATGATAAATACAGGCTGAAATGACTTAAAGCTAATCATTTTTTATAATTCAGTCTTCATCACAGAGGTTATTGCTTTGGGGTAAAAGAATAGGTGGCAGATTGCTCTTTATACCATATAGGTAGTCCTCGACTTACAACCACAGTTGAGTTCAAAATTTCTGTTGCTAAGTGAGGCAATTGTCAAGTGAATTTTGCCTCATTTTATGACCTTTCTCCATTCCCTTCCCTCTGGATATTATAAAATCTCCATTCCCACCCCACACTGGGGCCCACCAGAAGTGGTATTTGCCAATTCTACAAACTGCTCAAAATTTCCGCTACCGGTTGGCCAGAACCTGTCAGTACCTGCTGAATTTCACCCCTGGATAGCAGTCTTCCAATATCTGAGGGGTTGCCACAAAGAAGAGGGACTCAAGCTATTCTCCAAAACACTTGAGGGCAGGACAAGAAGCAATGGATGGAAACTAATCAATGAGAGAAGCAACCTAGAATTAAGGAGAAATTTCCTGACAGAACAATTAAATGGAACAACTTGCATCCAGAAGTTGTGAATGCTCTGTCACTGCGTTAATTGTTTGCTAGCCGAGCTGAAGACTTACTGCGCAGGTCATAGGCAGGTCATAGGCCTTTATCAGCAAGTGATGTACTACGCCTGCTCACACACATTCCAGAGAGTTTTCCCCTTTTGATCTTTGTTCGTCTGTCAAGAAGGTGGACAACATTTGTTCTTGCCAAAATGTAACAATTAGATAGATTTGTTTTATTTCTATTTTCTTATTTTTGTATTAAAGCTTGTTTTTAATTAGAACATGTTCTCGGGTTTTTATTTTTGTTTTTCTTGAAGATATGCTGTTTGGAAAAGCCGTCGGTTTAAGACCTCATTAGCTCAGGGTGAAAATTTCCCCTGACATGCTCCAACATTGGAACATTTTAAGAAGAGATTCGACAAACATTTGTCTAAAATGGTATAGGATTTCCTGCCTGAACAGGGGTGAAGGTTTGGACTAGACCACCAAGGTCCTTTCCAACTCTGTTATTCTATGATGACAATCATCAACATTATAGTAATAACTTCACTTTGGGTATTGTTAGCTTTTAATCTTCAGAAAGGCAAAACATGATGACATCCTTATTTTTCTCATACACTTAGGTAAGAGGTGGATGTCATGTGAGCCTCACCCAGAGGTTAAGTGGTGGCATCAAAAACGACCAAAGATATTACACCAAATCCGGAGGTAGAATCTAGAAGACTTCTGAGAAAGGAGATTTAAGATCTTTATCTTCTATACTAAGGCCTCAGCCAATCTGCCATATAGTGATACAATTGTAATTCAGTAGAACCCAGTGTTATTTTGTTGTTAAGATAGTCTGGTGAGCAATATGCTCATTGTTGACTAATCATACAACAGGTTGAGTCTTGGACCTGTGGTGTGGCTTTGACAAATAAATTTCCTCATTCTCAAGGAATGGTGATAGATGAGGCTCAACTCAAGGAACCCCATATAATTTCCTTTGTATTCTTAACTCCCCCATCTATTTTCATCAGCTTTTTGCAGTGCTATCTATAACTTAGTTATTAGGATTAGACAGGTAGCAGATGATTTGTGAATGATTCCCGAAAGAGATTTATCTGCTGATTTAACATTTACCATTGTTTTTAAACAGCAGAAGGTCACATGTCAACTGAATCAGTAATATTTTGTGGTTTATTACCTGTACCTCAGTCAGCCAACACAATGGTGTAATATGCCACAGCCACAGTTATTTCATGCAACTGTGGTATTAAAAGAAATGGGTGGAAAGGAGATAAAGAGTCATCCCAGAAGTGATTCACCAAAATGCTTTCCAAAGGAACGTTAACTCATGTTTATCTGCAGCTCTACAAATACATTGGCCAAGACTAGGTATTCTTTGAGATTTCAAAGTAGAAAACCTTGATTGGATAGCTGTTCATTGAGGTCTCATAAGAATGAGTACCCAGCCACATTGGCAGACTTTATCTGCTCAGACTCTGGGATCCAACAACAGAGTCAGAAATATGTTTTCAGAAGTTGCTTGGAACCATTTCTTTCTGAAGTAAAATTGCCTTGGAAACCAGGTCCTGATAATGTGGTTATTTTTTCAGCACTGCCATCATCTAGGCAGCCATACATGTAGCTTAATATCTCATGAGACATGTTATGATTAAACCTATAGCACCTCAGTCATAGCCATTAGTACCCTACTTGATTCTATGTGGAAGTGGGAAAATTGCAAACATTGTTGTTGAAATGTTTGTGTCATTCTCATTCTATGCTAAGGTCTCCATTCTGCTGCAGAATCAGTTGGATGCTTTGCTGTTTTGGCAATCCACTTCATTGTCTTTCTTGGTTATGTGTTTGTATGTTTGATTAGACCAACCAAAACATTATTTTATAATGGCATTAAAGTACTAGTAATTTTAGTTCTTTATTTAGTTTCCTAAATATCCCTTTGATGAAATCCCCCCCCGCACATTATTTTCAACCAGTAGGTAGGGAGATTGGTGGCCACCAATAAAGGTATGCTCTGCTGGGACCATAACATTTATTTCTTTACTAGTTTGTTTATTTATTTAATCTATTTATGGAACCACCCATCTCACAATTGTGACTCTGGGTGGTGAATGTAGTATTAAATCCAACAATGACAACAGGAAAAATAAAATAAAAAGAAGAATAAAGAATAATGACATAATGGTACACGAAGACAAACTAACACAAGTCACACAATCACAGGCTTATCCAGAAAGGCCACATTGGCAATCCCACCCAACCTGTGAATCCCATGTCTGAAGGAAGAACCACATTTTAAGGACATTTTTTGGATACAACTTATGCTACTGTATAATGTTTACTTAAATAATTTTTAGAACTAAAAATTATTAACATATATTGAATAATTTTCCTGCTTGTGGACACTGTCAGAGAATACTAAAAAGCTAGTGAGGTAAGATATTCCTTTGCAGATGCCCCACTAATTCCATTTTAGCAGGAATTTTCTTCTAATTTTTTTTAAAGGTGCTATTTTGGCTACTTTTTCAGTTATGGGATGTATTGGCAGTGTATACTTTTGTTAGAAGATCAGCAGTTCCATCTATACTTGAATAGTATAAACTGCCATTGAGGTACATTATCTTGTTCATTTTTAATTTATCATTAATTCCAAGAATTTCACCTATCACATTGAATTGCCTAAATTATTTGAATGCTGTTCCTAAAAAAACCAAACTATTTTAGGATACAATATCTATCCTACATCTCCAACAATTACCATAATTACTTAATATCTGTAGAGTATCCTTATTCTCCTTTAGCATTCTTTCTACCTAAACACCAGTCTCTTCCCACAGCCAGATTTCTGTTTCAGATAATAATAATAATAATAATAATAATAATAATAATAATAATAATAATAATAATAATAATAATAATAATAATAATAATAATATTTAATGCTTCTAGACTGCCCCCTCTCCCGAAAGGGACTCGGGGCGGTGTACAGTTCATATAACAAGATACAATAAAATTAAATATGTACAGTTGACAGTTGACATGGAGGAGGTTAAAATGCCGTTAAAAGAACTGTACAAAGCAGATATAAAATAAATTCAAACCCCTAAAAACAAATACAGTAAATTAAAAAACCCCTAAAATAACCAGATATAATACGTTTGCCAGGAGGGACAGTTGAATTATGCCAGGCCTGCTAATCGGAACAGGTGAGTCTTCAGTTTTTGCCGGAAGGAGCGGAGGTCAGAAGTGGTTCTAATGTCAGGGGGGAGGTCATTCCAGAGGGTTGGGCCCATCACAGAGAAGGCCCTACTCCTCGGTGTCGCCCGCCGGCATTGTCCAGTGGACGGCACCAGGAGAAGTCCCTCCCTGTGTGAGCGTATTGGCCGCAGGGATGTATGTGGGAGGATGCGATCACGCAAGTAACTAGGTCCCGTGCCATGGAGTGCTTTAAAGATGGTAATCAGCACCTTGAAACGCACCCGGAAAACCACAGGTAGCCAGTGCAGCTCGCGCAGGAGAGGTGTTACGTGGGAGTACCTCGTACTCCCCATCACAGCCCGCGCGGCTGCATTCTGAACTAACTGCAGTCTCCGGGCGCGTCCCAAGGGCAGCCCCATGTAGAGAGCATTGCAGTAATCCAGGCGGGACGTCACCAGCGCATGAGTGACCGTGCGTAGGGCATCCCGGTCCAGTAGGGGGCGCAATTGGTGCACCAGGCGAACCTGGTGGAACGCCGCCCTTGCCACGGCTGCCACATGGTCATCCATTGACAGCCAGGCATCAAGGAGGACGCCCAAATTGCGCGCCCGTTCCACAGGGGGCAATTGTTCGCCCCCTATGGCCAGCGATGGGATCAGCTGGCTGAACCGAGGTGCCGGTAGCCACAGCCACTCAGTCTTGGAGGGGTTGAGTTTAAGTCTGTTGTCCCCCATCCAGACCCCGATGGCCTCCAAACACCGGGACATCACTTCGACAGCCTCGTTGGGGTGGTTTGGAGTTGAAATATACAGCTGAGTATCATCAGCGTAGACCCCAAAACCATGGATGATCTCACCCAGTGGCTTCACATATGTGTTGAACAGGAGAGGCGAGAGGACCGACCCCTGTGGCACTCCACAAGTGAGTGGCCTCGGGGTCGACCTCTGTCCCCCTGTCAACACACATTGCCTCCGGTCGGAGAGGTAGGAGCCAAACCACCGCAAAACGGTACCTCCGACTCCTATCCCCTCCAACCGGCGCAATAGGATACCATGGTCGATGGTATCAAAAGCCGCCGAGAGGTCTAATAGGACCAGGATAGAGGAACAACCTCTATCTTTGGCCCTCCAGAGATCATCAACCAACGCGACCAAGGCTGTCTCTGTGCTGTGCCCGGGTTGGAAGCCGGACTGGCGTGAGTCTAGATACTCGGATTCGTCAAGGTGTCGTGGAAACTGCTGCGCCACCACATTCTCTACAACCTTCGCTAGAAACGGAAGGTTGGAGACTGGATGATAATTAGCTAGCTCCATTGGGTCGAGTGAAGGCCTCTTAAGCAAGGGCCTCACCACCGCCTCTTTCAAGGCGGTTGGTAAGGATCCCTCACCCAATGAGGTATTCACCAGGCCCAGAAGCCAGCCTCGGGTCACCTCCCAAGATGCCAGTACCAACCAGGAGGGACACGGGTCCATTAAACATGTGGTGGGTCGCAGCCGTCCACGCAACCTATCTAAATCCTCGGGGGCAACAGAATCAAACTCCTCCCAGGATGGTCTCACAAGACTCGCTGTTGGCGGCCCGTCTGGTCCACTGAGTGGGGCCCATCCGCTCTGGATCTGAGCGACTTTGTCCTGCAGATATTCCCCAAATTCCTCTGCTCTGCCCTGTAAGGGTGCCCCCTGTGTCCTCTGTGACAAGAGGGAGCGGGTCACCCTAAACAGGGCGGCAGGGCGGTTATCCGCGGACGCAATAAGGGTGGCGCAATATCTACGTTTGGCCGCCCTTAATGCCACAAGGTAGGTCCGCAAGTAGGATCTTACCTGTGTTCGATCAGATTTGGAGCGTGAGGACCTCCACCTGCTCTCTAGACGTCTCCTGTGGCACTTCATCACCCTCAGCTCCTCGGTATACCAAGGAGCCCGGGTGGGTCGCTGCCGCAGGAGAGGTCGCAAAGGCGCAACCCGGTCCAAGGCCCCAGCCGCCGCCCTATTCCAGGCGGCCGCTAGGTCCTCTGACCGAGCGCGGGTCAGGGCTACAGGTAATGGCCCAAGCTCCATCTGGAACCTATCCGGCTCCATCAGGTGCTTGGGGCAGTACCAGCGTGGACCGTCTGGTCCCGCCTCCTCGCGGTGGGGGGTAGCGCCAGGGAAGTCAAGCCGGAGACATGAGTGATCTGACCATGACAGGGGTGTAACAGTAAAATCCCCTCTACCCAGATCACTCGTCCACTGCTCAGATACAAAAACAAGGTCCAATGTGTGGCCTCCTTCGTGTGTGGGGCCCTGAATTAACTGGGTCAGGCCCATGGCTGTCATGGAAGCCATGAACTCCCGAGCTACCTCAGACGCTGCTCCCGTCGACGGCAGGTTGAAATCCCCCATAACCACAAGCCTGGGGATCTCAACCGCCGTCTCCGAGATCAGCTCGAGGAGCTCGGGCAGGGCTGCTGATGTATAGCGAGGAGCCAAGTATACAATCGCAAACCCAACTGCCTCTGTGGGCCCCATTTCACACCAAGGGACTCACACCCGGATATCTGAGGAACAGTGAACTCCCTCGGCTCTAGACCTTCCCGTATAACTACCGCCACCCCACCACCCTTACCCAGGGCCCGAGGCTGATGGAATGCACGGAAACCTGGTGGGCACATTTCCACGAGGGGTAAACCACCCTCGTGGCCCAACCAGGTTTCCGTTATGTCTTTCATGATAATTTTTTTGGTAGTTTAATGCTTCAAGAAGTATGTTGCTTGAATTTCTTTTATTGCTTGTTTTGTTGTAAAAAAAACCCCATTCATTTGTGTTTGTTTCATTGCTTTGGAAAGAAAGAAAGAAAGAAAAAGTACAGAAACTTTTCCCCAACCTCAAAGGATTTGTTGGAATGTGACTCATTTCTTTTTTTAAAAAGGAAAACATACACATGTACACATACTTATATACCTACAGTTCCAGCATGAGCATAATATTGAAAGGAAAATCTCCAACATTTCAAATTCTATTGACTATTGTGATTTTTTGTGTGCACTGTGCACAAAAATGTTCTTTCTCATGGTCAATAAAAGTTGATAATCTAAGATTCAGCATATCACTGATTACACACACACACACACACACACACACACTTAAGACAACTAAATAATATACTAATAAAATACAGAATAATAATGAAAACATAAAAGCAAATAAGTTAAAATGCATCCTTAGATGCAAATAAACCACACTTACCACATAAAACCAATCCACAAAAAAGTTAGCTTCAAAAGTGCAAAGCCTAAATAAAAGTATATTTGTAAACCGAAGGACAACAAAGATGGAAGTAGCGTGCTCTCATTTGTTCCCATAAATTGTATATCAGTGGTCGTGGGACTCTGAAAAATGACTCATAAAGATCATGAAACTTGTCCAGATTTCACATTGTTTGGCATATTGTCATTTGACATTTGTTATAAAAATATTCAATCCCATTCCTCTCATTGCGGTGGAAAGAGAGATAGAGAAAAAAAGAAGGTACAGTTAAACATTAAATGGTAGGAAAGAATGACAGGAAAGTTGAACTCTTTGCTACCATAAAACAGTGGCTGGAAATCCCACCAAGTAATTATCTATCAATGACAATGGAACTACCAGCTAGATCTAAAGCATTATGATCTCATCCCTCCTTGAAAATTAGAGCCCAACGACTGAGAAGATGCAGTCTTGCCATGGAATTTTCAATTGAAGCTGAATAATAGGAAATGTAGGATATATAAAAGGGAAAAAAACCTTCTGGCCATTATTGATGTTCTGTAGGGACATCATCCCGTCAGCTGGCTGCTCACGTCTTAACCAATCAGGAGCCAGCAATGATAGTCAATGGCGTCGTAGCCTCGAGGACTTAACAATTGATATAGTGATAGCTACAAACTTTAATGGAACTATAAGATCATGAACAGAATTATGAATGCAATGGCTAATTAGGATGACCTCCAGAACTGCATTAAGACCATTTATTGGGGAATATAAACTGGGATGTTGAATTTGACCCATATCTTGTTCATAGGCTTCCTGTTGATCTAGATGGTCCTAGATATTGGATCTAGTCCTTAGTATAGCTCTCTCTCTTTTCATTTACAGAGTCTGTCAAATGGGATAAAGCAGTTAAAGCAGGGGTCCCTAACCTCTGGTCTGTGGACTGGTACTGGGCTGCAGCATGCCAGAAAATGGGCTGTGCAAACAAGCAAAGCCCCGCAGGATTCAGGCAGCATGCAAAACCACACCCACTCCAGTCCACGGAAAAACCTCTTCCTACAGAACTGGTCCCAGTGCTCCAAAGGTTGGGGGCCACTGAGTTAGAACATTTAATGCTTTGATAATGCCCACAATGTTTAGATTATTCTTTACTTTTTTCTTTGCCAATTTACTAAAGATTTCTAACCTCTTAATTACGTTGGTCTGTGCTTTACAGACTAAATCTGATTGTTGCTGAAATGTTTTCCCAGCCATGGTTGCCTTCAATCTAGTGATCTTCTCAGATTTGATTTTAGTGGCAAGTCTACAGAAAAGGGAAAAAAAAGGTTAGCAATATGCCTTTCTTGGAAGCAAGGTCTTTGGCTTTTCTTTCTTTTTAAAAAAGATATATTATCAGACTTTATTTTTAAAAAATTCCCCAAAATTTCAGTGACTACTGAGTATATTATTACTGCAGTTGTTCAAATTCATTTATTCATTTTTTCATTTCTCTTTTTTTTCATTCAAGGTATTTTAAAACCTTGAATGCTCATGTGGTAGTTCAAAAACTTTTGTAAACTGAAAACAAATCTGTCATCTTTTATTCCTTGGAGTCTAATCCTTTCTTTTGTTTCACCATGTGCTTGCACAAGTGGTTTCCTAGAGAATTGTAAAACTGGGAATATATCATTAGAAATAAAACCTTTGGCATTTATTGTTGATCTTATCACGGAGCTGGGCTTTTTCAGCTCTTTGTTCAATATTCGTAGGCCTCCAGTTGAAATGCTTAATTACAAGGTCCTTGCTTTTCATCCTGACATTTCAAATGGAGGCTTGGCTTCATATGATGTAATGTGCTTTGTGAACTAAGCAGTCTAGGAGGTTCTGACACCCCTTCAGAATATGCGGTAGAAGTTTTGACATAGTAGCTATAGGGTTCCCCCCTCCCATTTCTTCTTATGATGGGTGATCACAGAAGGGTACACTAAGATTCAGTCCTTGGAAAAGCAAATTGATATGCCTGCATAATTACAGAGCTATAGCTATTGTCCTGCATGGTGGAATGTAAACTGAGAGATTTCTACAGAGCCTCAAGCTAATGCTGTTTGCTGAGGAACTTGATTTATAATGAAGCAGAACATTTCATCTAGTCAAGGACATACATCTGGCAGAGGTTCGGTAGGATCTTTTTGATTGTTGATATCAAGGACTGGACCTGAAACTAGTTACACTGACATGGACTAGTTTCCGAGCACCGTCTGACTCACTGGGTTGTTTTCTTCTATAACAACATGGGGAGAATTTCATATGCTAAACATAAACAACTCAAAGAGGACTTTGCATCAGATATTCATGTATTTATGATGAAGTAACAGTTCGTGAATATTGAATACATACATTTTCATTACACATACATTGATTTGGTTGAGCCCAAACTCAAATTTACTGTAGGCTTCTTACTGTTGTAAAAATAATTATTTAAACATAATTATTTCTAATATCTAACTTTTTATATGCAACCTTTCCAAATATTCTTTGGTAATTGGTACTGCAGCTGTCTCAAATGCATGTGCGTTTTTATGAGAATTTGGGAAAAGAAGATGACAACCTTAAGAGAACTCAGTTCACTGCTTCCCAGGTGTCTTGGCTGATCTGTTTTGATGAATCACACTATTTTTCTACTACAGAAACCTATGGTGGATTTATTCAACATTCTTGTATGCCAGATTATTAATCTGTTTCTGAAAGATGATCTACTAAACCACATTCCTCGCTTCAATGCAGGAAACAGGGTGTAAGAAGAACATGCATGAATGTAAATAACTGAAATGTACCTTCCTTAGTTGTTCAAGGCTGAAAGTACGCTACAGAAAAATACCCATTCTAAATTTTAGGAGGGCACTACAACAGTAAGAAGCCTACAGTAAATTTGAGTTTGGGCTCAACCAAATCAATGTATGTGTAATGAAAATGTATGCATTCAATATCCATGAACTGTTACTTCATCATAAATACATGAATTTGAAGGCTGTATAAAGCACTGAAATGAGTGCTGAAATGAGTGCTATAGTTGAATTAACAGTTGTGTAATCATACTCATAAGGGACGTGGTGGCTCAGTGGCTAAGGTGCTGAGCTTGTTGATCAGAAGGTCGGCAGGTCAGCAGTTCAAATCCCTAGCACCGCGTAATGGAGTGAGCTCCCATTACTTGTCTCAGCTTCTGCCAACCTAGCAGTTCGAAAGCATGTAAAAAATGCAAGTAGAAAAATAGGGACTACTTTGGTGGGAGGGTAACAGCTCTCTGTGTGCCCTCGGCATTTAGTCATGCTGGCCACATGACCACGGAGATGTCTTCGGACAGTGCTGGCTCTTCGGCTTTGAAATGGAGATGAGAACCGCCCCTTAGAGCCAGAAACGACTAGCATGCATGTGTGGGGAACCTTTACCTTTAATCATACGCATAGTACCAGATCCAAAAACTAAAAAAGTCCTCTTTGATGTAATGGAACAGATTGACTATCTGCAGCCTTTGCCAATTTTAAGGAGTAGTTTGCTAATTTGATGGATTTTCAGCTTCTGGGATCATGGTAAGCAGTACATAATACGGCAGTTTGATTTTCTATTTATGGAAAATAAAAATAGGAGGAGAATTGATAGGGTTGTCTGTCTGATAATAGTAGTCAATACTTTCATTACTGCATTAAACTTTCTACCTGTCAGAGCTATTTTGGGATAACAAAGCTAGCATTCACTTTGAAACTGATCTTCAGGCTGAACAAGTTCAATAATTATTGTTGGGACATACATCACATTCATTTTACAGTAATGGGCTCATCGAGAATGGATAGCAAGATTGCCATTAAATTTACAGGTTTATGAACAACTGTTTGAAAGTAATGTATAGAACTGGAAACAAGAAATAGGTGCGTTATTCACCCAGAATTAATATAACTAATTCACCTAGAAGTAATACACCTATAATATATTCATAAGTCTCCCTTGTGTTAGTTCAGTTTTTCCCAATGGGGATTTCTCCAGGAATCTTGTTCTTATAGTTGTTGTTATTATTAATTTATTTACATTCATTATTGCCACTTACTTCCCTAAACTCTGGGAGATGTTGAACCACATCCCCATAGCTTCCGTGTAGTAGTGCTAAAATGTCATTATTGGCAGGGGACTCACTTCCCCGCCACCCATTTCTATTTGGCCAGCAGGAGCTTGAACTTAGCAACATTCTGCACAAAGGGGTCCAAATACAAAATGCAATCTTTATCTCCCTTTAAACCTAGCAACAAATTCTGAGTTTAAAATTTACTGTGGTCATTACAGTTTTGCATTTGTATCCCAGAAGATTTTTGTTCTGTTTTCCTAGTAAGCTCCAAATAATAAATACATATAAAGTTGTATCTACCTACCTACCTACCTACCTACCTACCTACCTACCTACCTACCTACCTACCTCCATCCATCCATCCATCCATCCATCCATCCATCCATCCACCCATCCACCCACCCACCCACCTACATCTCTCTGTCTCTCTCTCTCTCCCTACCTATCTACCTACCTACCTACCTACAGCTGTCTGTCTGTCTGTATAATATATGTGTAAATTCTAACAGTGCCCATTGATTACTTTAAAGCAGAAAGCACTTCATCTGGGGTTAAGTAGCTAATGAAATTATTACTAAGTAGGGATTAGTTTAGCTATCTTTATGTTGTCATTTTAAAGCCTTGTTTACTTTGTTTTCTTATAACCTGGAATGCCGTTTCACTCACAGGTTTATTTTTTGCTTTATTCTCAGGTCACTTGCCTATCATCACCAGCTGCAGAGCAAACACTAACTATACAGTCATGCCTAGTGCTGCTTTTCTGTAGACACACCTGGTTCAAACATTTCAGATCAATGGGAGTAACTTCCCCCTTTTTCCTCTCTTTTGCGTAGTAGCAGAAATTCGGTCCACATTTGGTGCAAGAACAGGTCAGGACACCTCGTGAGGCAGCTGTATTTTAGCCAGAAGCAGAATATATTGTGTGATCTGACCTTGCTGAGAAATCCACAAACACTTCACATTAAGGCATTTCCCCTGTTTGCTTGGGTTTTTTTTTCCATCAGAGGAGTTGATGGAATAGCATAGTCCAAATCCAACTCAATCACATTGCCTCTGAAATTGTTTAGTATTTTCTGCAGTAGCTCTAAGTCTGACCTGAAGAGGACTTTTGAACTTCTAAAAAAGTTCCAACCTGTGAATACATGATATAGGAGAGGTTTAGTGGCTCTGGTTCTGTTTGCCAGGCCATAAACTTAAGATTCTTTTCTATTATGTTCTATTAATAATCGCAATGAATGAGGGAGATTAAACTGCCCGGTCTCAATCTCATAGCATACACCAGTAGAATAAAGGAAGAACCCTATGAAAACTTCATCAAGAAAGTGCATTCATTTAGCCCATGTGAAAAATGAATTAAACCAAGGGTAAGCAACTTTTTTTAGCCAAGAGACCAAAACTCGTTGCCCCAGGAGAGTTACCTGTATTCAAAAATGGTGTACCATAGGCAGGCACAATTAGCCATAAAACACCACATTCTCAGAAAGCAACTAGCTCCTTGAATTTCTACCAAATTTCTTAGTTGACCTTTTGTGGAACCTAAAGGCATTACTGTAAAGAAATGTGATCCTAGTTTGCTTTGCTTTGCTTTTGTTTTACTTTATTATTTGTTTTATGCTAGTCTCCTACTTTTAAGTTAAAACAAGAAGCCTATCAGGAAGCAAAGAAAATGCTTGGAGCCCATTGGTATTCATGAGCACTATGTTGCCAATCTCCAACCCAGTTTTACACCCATACCTATTCACTCAAAATTCTTTCTGTATCGTTGGAGCACTACCGAAAATTTCTTCTGTTTCACTTTTTATTTAAACCATCTACATGACTCTCCAGCCATTTATGAATGGGCCTGTGTAAACAAAGTAAGTTTCTTCTTGAAATGCTTGTTTACAGAAGCTGCCATTTTTGCGCTTGTACAGTACAACATGACTATGCTACATAACTGTCATTAACTCATTGAAGTGTGTAGGTAACCATTTGAATGTAATTATCGGGGATATCTGTAACAAGTCATGATTTCAAAAAAAAAAATGAAACATATGTGATGACATCACAGTGCAAGCTCTGCCCCTTACTTATTTATATGTGCTATCATAACTCAAGTTCAAAAAAAAAAGATGGAATTTGGGCTTGTTTCCATTAGCATCTCCTTATCCTGCTGTCTCATCACTCCTGGCAATTACTCTAATTGAAATAAAAAATCATTTTATATCACCCTAGTGAAGAAGTGAGCAAGAAACTGTTTCAGTGACATCTCAATCTGTTGTCCAAATTGTGTTATACTAATTGTGAGGGGCATCTTCCTGACCTTGTTTTTTGTCTTAAAACTGTGTCAAAAGGGCCACATAAATAAATAAGTAAAGAGACAAGCAAACTTGTTTGATTATTGTCTAGGACTTGAAGTGTCAGAAGGTTGATAGGCTTTCAAACCAATGCAAGTTCATTTTCCTTTTTGAGGCAGGCCTCTTTTCCGCATCGGTGGAGGTAGGACTGTGCATGATTTAAGATCCTCATGGCGATAGCCTGAATGATTCTGTAGAATGAATTAAAGAAGCCATTTTTTAAATATCATATATATATTCTGGATGGTTGGACCATTAGTGGCTCTTTGCTATCTTCGGCATTACAGGTTGTTAGATTCGGGCAACGAGAGGACAGACTCCAGACGATTGTGACAACAGCTCTTTATTAGTTAGGTAGTAGTGATCCAGCTGAATACGGGGTCGTGCAGCTCCCCTTTTATGGGGAGCTGGCAGACCTCCCATCCAATCAGAACAACCCCTTGTTCCCGCCCTAGTGGCGGGCCTGAGTGGAGACTACAGCAGTTTATGCAAATATCTAACACCCCTCCCCTCTTAGATGGAGTGTTCCTGTTAGTTACAAAGTCCTGTAAGTACGCGGGTTTCTGCCTTGCTCGGGTGGACCTGCGTAATTCGGATTGTGCCAGAGTGGGTGCTCGCTCAGAGTGTTCTTTTTGTTCCTCCGGCCTGGTTTGGGATTGTTGATTCCCTTCGCTCGGGAACTGCTCTGTTCTTACGCCGGCCTCTGGTTCCACCCTCGGTTCCGCTGTGCCGTAGTCGTCTGCGATGGATGTGTCGGGTTGTCGTGTCGGCAATCCTTCCGATCATATAAGCTCTTCGTTAGATGATCTTAGGTTGGAGTGCGTCAGGTGACCTCGGAGTTGGTCGATGTGTCTTTTCCAGTTCCTACCGTCTTCCAATTCTAACAAGTAGGAACGAGGCCCGGTGATGCCTATTACCTTTGCCGGAATCCACAGCATCCCCCCTGCATAGTTGTGGGCGTATACGGAATCCCCTATGCTAAAATTCCGAATTTTGCTAGTGGAGTCTGGGGGCGATGTGGCAGAGTAATTTGGGTGTAGCCGATCTAGGTGAGACCTTAGCCGGTGACCCATGAGGAGTTCAGCGGGGCTCCTTCCCATCGTGGCGCTAGGGGTAATATGTTGAATTAGTAGATAATGGTCAACCCGTGTTTGCCAATCACCCGGGCCCATCCTAGCGAGGGCCTCTTTTGCAGCTCGCACCATTCTTTCCGCCTGACCATTTGATGCCGGATGGAATGGCGCGACGAGGGCATGCCGAATTCCCTGACTTGCTAAATAGGATTTGAATTGCATAGCGGTGAACTGGGGCCCGTTGTTGGAGACTAGAATATCGGGCAGGCCGTGTGTGGCGAAAAGTCTCCGTAGTACCTTGATGACCGCCTCTGCCGTGATCGAGGTCATCAGGACTACCTCTAACCATTTGGAGTATGCATCCACAACTATTAAAAACGTCTGGCCCTGAACTGGTCCTGCAAAATCTATGTGTATTCGCGACCAGGGCACCTGCGGTTTGTCCCACTCCGTAGCGGGTGCTTCAGGGGGAGCTGGTCTGGATTCTTGGCACGGATTGCAAGTGGCCACCCATTCCTCTATCTCCTTGTCCATGTTAGGCCACCAAACATAGCTCCTTGCTAATGCTTTCATCCTTACGATCCCTGGATGCCCTACATGCAAAGCTTCTAATACATTCTTCCGCAGTTTGTGCGGTACAACAACTCGATCCCCCCCACAATAAACAACCTTTCAAAACCGACAGTTCATCCCGCTTAGACCAAAACAGTTGGAATTCGGGTCCCACAATCCCTTTGGGCCACCCCCTCCATACCCAAGTTTGCACTTGTCTGATTACGTTGTCCTTAGCAGAAAACCTAGCAATGTCCACAGAAGATACTGGTCCTGTGTCCAAACAGTCAATCAAAAGGACCGGTATTTCTGGAGTGGGGTCGGCCAACAGTTCCGGTAACGGGCAGCGGCTGAGCGCGTCCGCGTGTCCCAACGTAGAACCCGGTCGGTGTACCAGTTTGTAGGAGTACGCAGCCAGGAAAACAGTCCACCTGGTCATGCACGGGGAGAGGGAGACCGGTGTGGGTCGGTTTCCCGCCAGTAGACCCAGCAATGGTTTGTGGTCCATCACAAGTTCGAAATCGCGGCCGTAGAGATATTCGTGAAAATGCTTGACTCCCGCCACAGCGGCTAACGCCTCCCTGTCCAGTTGGCTGTAGTTGCATTCCGCCGAAGACAATGTCCTTGAGTAGAATGCGATGGGGGCTTCGTTGCCGTTTGGCATTCTGTGGCTGAGTACTGCGCCGACGCCGAAAGGTGAGGCATCGCAAGTTAACACCAGCGGTAGGGTTTGGCTGTACTGGATTAGCAGAGAGTCGGCCGTCAGCAAGCGCTTGACTGCGGCGAAGGCGGTCGCCTCTGGACGTCCCCAGGTCCATTTTGCGTTCTTTGCTAGAAGTCGGTGCAATGGTTCATCAACGGTAGCTTTCTGTCTGAGAAAGACGCTGTAGAAGTTAAGAAGTCCGAGGAAGGCCTGCAACTCGGTCTGATTTCGTGGTGTGGGGGCGTCCTGAATTGCCTTAATTTTTTTCGATGTCGGGTGTATTCCCAGTCCATTGATCCTGCAACCCAGGAATTCTACGCTGGGCACGTTAATTTGGCATTTTTCCTTTTTCAGGCGGAGACCCTTTTCTCGAATTCTGGCCAAAACAATCCTAACACGCTTTAATAGTTGCTCCTCATTTGCAGCCGATACTAAGATGTCGTCAAAATAAGGGATGACTCCTGGTACGCCCTGCAAAAGCCGTTCCATGATGCTTTGGAACAATCCCGGAGCAATGTTACGCCGAATTGTAAACGGTTGCATTTAAAAGCACCCCTGTGCGTCACTATGGTTTGGGCCTCCGCCGTGGCGCTATCCACTGGCAGCTGCTGATAAGCTTGTGCCATGTCTAGTTTTGCAAAGATTTTTCCTGGCCCCAACGAGTGCAATAAGTGCTGTACTACGGGCACAGGATATGCGCTCTGTTGGAGAGCGACATTAATTGTGCATTTATAGTCCGCGCAGATGCGGACTGACCCGTCTGGCTTAACTGGGGTCACGATTGGGGTTTCCCAGCGAGCGTGGTCCACTGGTTCGAGGATTCCTTGCTCTACCAGCTTATCAATTTCCTTATCAATTTTAGGTCGGAGGGCAAAAGGCACTCTCCTGGGTTTGAGTCTGATCGGCGCCACATTTGGGTCCAAATTGAATGAGATTGGTGTCCCCACATACTTACCAAGGCCGGGGCTGAACACATCCTCGAACTCCCTAAAAATTCCTTCGGCGCTGCTGTTACCCACGGCGTTGATGCCGGTGACTTCCAGCCCCAGGGCTTTGAACCAATCCAATCCCAGGAGGCTCTGCAGTGGCGCGCTGGCTACAGTTACGGGCAGTTGGGCCGTGATGTCTTTGAACTGGACTCGGAACGTGCCTTGACCCACGATGGGGACCCTGTTCCCCTGGTAATCGCGAAGCAGGATGTCTGGTTTCCACAGTTGGTGCTTCTTCAGGTTGGGAATTGCCTTCTTCATCGCTGACCACAAGATGATCGTCAGCAATGATCCCGTGTCGATTTCAAGCTCGCATGGGGAGTCCTCAAGGAGGACAGTGAGTTTCAGCTTTTTAGGTCGCTTTGTGCAGACCTGTCCTATCGTTGTGAGATAGGTTCTTAGTGGTTCTCTCTGGGAATACTCTCTCTCGGCTGACTCCCTTGGTTCTCTCTCTGGGCGCCCTTTGTTTTTCCGCCAAGCCCCTGGGGTGGGCTTCTGTTGGCGATAAGATGGCGGTTGCCATGTTGTAGCAGGGACTTCGCTCCGACACACTTTTGCAATGTGTCCAACTTTGTCGCAGCGCTGGCAAACAACGTCTCTAAAACAGCAGGTAGATCGGGGATGTTTCCCTCCACAGCTTGCGCAGGGCGGCAAACGGGATTCAAATTTTTGCGCCTGTTTTGTGTGGCTACTGCGCATGCGATGGCTGTCTTCGCACTCGCTGTCCTCGGTCTCCTGATGGGTGGCCTCGTGATGCACCCAGGTCTGTCTGGTTCCGGATTGGGGTGCGCTGTACCCACGTTGCAGCGTTTCTGTTGATCTGTCCGCCGATTCCGAAGCTCTTGCCTCATCAAGTGAGATTTGCAGGGTTAAGTTGGGTTTGGCGAACAACCGTTTCTGCAAAGAAATGTCCCGCACTCCGCATATGAGGCGTTCTAGGATGTGCTCATCCAGATTCCTGAATTCGCAATACGTTGCTGCTTTTCGGAGTGCTGCAACGTATTGGTTGATGGATTCGTCTGCTTTCTGGTTCCTCATGTGGAATTCGTGGCGGCGAACGTGGCGGGAAGGTTTTGGCGTAGCGTCTGTTGTAGCGCCGTCCATGTTACCGCCTGGATGGCTGTTGGCTCCGATAGATCCCTGGCCGTCTCGAAGATCTCTCGACCACAGTAGCCCAGGAACATATTCTTTTTCCGGGAGTCTGGTACTCCCATGAGATCGTTTGCCTCGAGGAAGCATTCGAATCTCAACATGTAGGATTCCCAATGTTCGGCTACTGGGTCGTAAGGGGTTGGTGGAGTGTGCATCGCCATCTTGTCTTGCGTTTGAATTTGCCGCGCTGAGATGGCTGCTGGGATTTCCGCTGAAATCCGGGGCTAGATCGAATCCATAGATTCTTCCTAGTAGATCTTCGTCCTATCTGCCTCTCGATCCCATCCTCGTCGCCAGTGTTAGATTCGGGCAACGAGAGGACAGACTCCAGACGATTGTGACAACAGCTCTTTATTAGTTAGGTAGTAGTGATCCAGCTGAATACGGGGTCGTGCAGCTCCCCTTTTATGGGGAGCTGGCAGACCTCCCATCCAATCAGAACAACCCCTTGTTCCCGCCCTAGTGGCGGACCTGAGTGGAGACTACAGCAATTTAATAATAATAATAATAATAATAATAATAATAATAATAATAATAATAATAATAATAATAAAAAAATTTATTTCTTAGCCGCACCCTCTCCCGAAGGACTCGGGGCGGCATACAAGAAAACACATAAAATATAAAATAGACAACACATACACAATAAACAAATACATGTACATGGACATGGAGAAGGGAGGCAGATAAATAGAGACAATTAAAACACAGTAAAATCTAAAAACCCTAGAATTAAAATTAAAAAACCCGTCAGGAGCAGAGTGAGCGAACTATGGTTGAGCCAGGCCAGCTATTTGGAATAGGTGGGTCTTGAGCTTTATCCGAAAGGCGCGGAGGTCAGAGGTAGTCCTAATATCCGTGCAAATATCTAACACAGATAGTGTACCTTTAATACTCCTGCCAGAAATAAGTGGAAGAGGCTGCCTTATTCTTCTACCTGTGACTTAGACTGCTGAAATAAATGAACCTTGGATCCTTGTGTAACAATACTATTTATTAGTCCTGTCACACTAGCATTTGCTGACTTCCCAAATAGTATTAAATATATTATGGCCTAGAATAGCCACACATTCAGATTTACAGAAGGCATTCATTTCTTTATAAACATTAACTTTTATAATGGTATTATATTGGTGAGCCACAAGTGGTTTTTTGCTCACCCTTTTTAGTTAGTAAAGGTGTGTACATCAAATTGGAAACCCCCTAAATATTGATTCATAATCTGTGGTGACAAGCTGTGGTTGAGATCTATAACTTGGAGTGTTATAGCATGTCTGCACAATAAAGCCCATGAAAAAATTCTTTGTATGTCAGCTGATATATTCATACCATGCCAAAATCCATCTTTCAGTTTCTTGAAAGTCCCTTTTCCTTGAGAAAGATTCATTTTTTCTCTATCTCATTCTCAAAGCACTTTAAAAATTGGTGGATGATGTTTTTGAGCTTAATTTGTTTAAAAACATTTGTGTTTGTTAAGTTATCCATCTTTTTATCTTTCTATAGCTTTCCTGAATGGCTGTGTTTTCTGCTCTGAAAGAGCTCCATTAAAGGAACTCCCCCATATCTTAGAACATAGAATATCAGAGTTGGAAGAGACCTTGGAGGTCTTCTAGTCCAACCCCATGCTCAAGCAGAAGACCCTATACCATTTCAGACAGGTGGCTATGGTATGTCTTCTTAAAAGTCACACCATCTTCTTCTTTAATTTTGAATAGAAGAAAGGGAAGCCAGGGAAGCTTGGGTGTAAAGGGGCAAAGGGAGATTGTACAGAAAACTTGTACATACCACTTCCTCATCTTGTAATGAAGTTAAGGACAAGAGTTTGCTAATTTCACTGAAGATTTACCCCCCCTCTCTCTTTAATCATCAAAATTTGCTTCTTTCTCATTAATGTGAAGAATAGTTTAAAAAATGCAAACAATGTTTTTGTGTGTGTTAAAAATAGATCAAGCATACTGAGCAATGTAATGACTAGGAGTGGAGAATAGAACTGTCTTGGTTCAAATATTACCTGAGTTATAAACTTAATATACAACTCTATGAAATATATTGTTAATTTAACCTCACTTCTTCACTAACTGTATGGAACAATACTGACCTGATTTGGGAGGTAGCCTTATAAAATTATGCATATGATATGTAGAAATACTTAGAGAAAATACTGTATGAATTTCCCAAGTGTAATCCAGAAATTTTAAAAAATACCTGGTGAGAAGCAAACAAAATTTCATAGGAAATATGAAATTTGCAAGGACAGAGGGTTATGATGTAGTTGATTTTGATATAAACAATATTTTATCTGATCTCTTATTTCAGTTTCATTTGATTACTATTTTTATTCCTTTTTTGTACTTTGAAAAATGTTTACTACAAAAGATAATCATGTTTTGTTTTATTTATTTGTTATATATGTTCAAAATTTTCTGATGAAACAGTATGATGGAATAGGTTTAGATTTTAACATAGACATTAACAACTAGAAGTAGCAATTGCAATCAAGTTATACATTATTGTCATAATCCATTGATTTGATTAAAATCTTTTTAAAATCCATGTTTTCCATTATGTTACAAAAATAAATAAATAAAGTGGGTACCACTGTATAATCTCCAGCTATTCTTGTAAAATGTTTTCAAGGATTTTTATTAAAAGTTTTACCAAAAACATAACTAAAAGAAAGAAGAAAAAAGAAAAACAGCAAAAATGCAGACAGAAAGAATAAAAAGAAATGAAAGAATCTTGTTTTCCTCTGTAGAAAATTAAGCACAATTACAAAATTATCTCTTACTTTATGGTTACAAAATAAAGTCCATTTTCCCCTACTATTCAGTTTTTTCTAATCATCAAAACCACAAGTCCTGGAGGAGGAGCCAACGTCACAACAACACGGACATGCAGTGGACCATTTGCTGCTGGGTGGTCCAATCGGACCTAAACCGACCCACAGAGACAGTGAACAGGAAGAACATCTTGCTGATCTCAGGGACATCGCAAAGTCCCAGATCGATGCAAGAGAAGTTCTTCAAGCCGGTGACAAAAAATCCAGCCAAGGCTGATGAAGTCGGGGAGGCTCCAAAACGGAAAGATATGGAAAGAGAAAGTGTTTCCAGCTGGTGAGGAATTTTTACCGTTTTAAAAGAGACTGCCTATAAAAACTTAAAATTAATTTAAATTGGAGAACAGAAGAATTAAGCGGTGGAATTAAGTTTGGAATGGTTTTGGACAGTGGGTTATCTTACTTTTTAAATGCTATGTTCATGGATGGAATTTATGCAAGCCTTTTAAAATGAATGGATTAAGTTTTCTTCTTCTATTTTTTTCTTTTATTATTCTTTGTAACCTATGGACTAAAATCATCCTCTTTCATTACTGTGGGTGTTTTTCTAACTCATTCAAGAATCGGACCTTTTTAAAACTTGAAATACAAAAAAGATACAAAAAGAAACAAAGAAAATTGCAACAATAACACTGCTACTCGGAGACTGGAGGTTTGTGTATTGAAAATGAAACACTTTTACTTTTCTTATCCTGGCTTGGCACTCCAAGATCTCACTGCTTGTTTATAGAGAGTGATAAGAAGAAAAGCATACAGATGTCCCTTTGAAGTATATCTTTAACCAGAGAAAAGTGAAAATAAAACTTTATTGTGAATCTATGCTTAATCTTGTAAAAACCTTCCAAGCTAGAGCAGCAGTGTTTGTTAGCTGGAGATAATGGCACAACTTCAACAGCAGAAAGAAACTTTAAGCCTGCAAAAGATATTCTTAGAAATTCAGAAATTATCAAACACATTTGAGAGGACAGAGAAGTTGGAAGATTTAGAGCATCTAACAGTAAAATATGATGAAGAAGTTGGAGATGTTTATCAAGTGGAAAAAGTGGAGGTTAGAATCCTAAAAACCACAGAGGAAAATGACCATAAAGAAATTAAATCTGCTGATATTTATGGTGATTGGTTTGTTTCTGGAAATGGAAAGAGTGGAATACTGAAAGAGGAATTAAATGGAGGGGAACTCTACCCCAGATGGCGAGACACAGAAGAAGAAAAAACAAAAGAATTTATGAATTTAAAGAGAGAAATTTTATTAGCAACATCATTGATAACACTACTGACAATTAAAGATAAGCTGATTAAGGAAACAGAAGAAGGGCATTGAAATTACATGAGAAATTTTATAAGCAAGGAGTTGTTAAGAGGAGTCCATACAAATTTGATTAAGGAGATGATTAGAGGACTGACACCACAAATGGCAGAAGACATGAGACTGTTTTGCTACTGGAAAGATACAGGTTGATAGATGGAAGTGTATAATTTAAAACTAGTTAAACTTAGTGAAATTTAGTGACTAGTTAAACTTAGTGAAATTTAGTGACAATATATATAGTTAAATAAGTAATTGATAATGATAATAATGTATACAATGTGTAGGGTTATGATAAGTAATAATTGGATGTGAATATTGAATGGTACCCATGAAAGGAAGATTAGAAATCCTTTTGGATTATATATAAAGGTTAATAAAAAAGAACTAAGTTAGATTCAGATTCTTGATTATTAGGGGGGGGAAATGTTATGATACAGGATATAGTCAAAAAAAGGAGGGATAATGATAACAAAGTGTGTGTGTGTCTGTGTCTGTGTCTGTGTCTGTGTATATATATATGTGTGTGTGTGTGTATTTGTGTTATTTATTTATCAGTATATATATATATATGTTATATTTGTACTGATAAATAAATAAAGGGAGACTAGTATAGATCTATTTTGAGCTAATTAGCTCTCATCAGCTAGCCATACCCTTACTGGGATTTGAACCCGGGCTGTATATATCTTAGGCAGGAGTTTTAGCCACTAAGCCACGGGCTCTGTTCCTTATCAGTTGAGCCAGGGGTTGTAACACAAATACATACATACATACATACATACATACATACATACATACATATATGTGTGTGTGTGTGTGTGTGTGTGTGTGTGTGTGTGTACACAACATAAGGAAACTGGATGTAAATTGTAAACAGTGATTTGGAAAGGAGGCTTAGAAAATTTTGTTACTAAATATTATGGATGTTTAACTAGAATAGGACATAAGGATTCAGTGTTATTGGAGGATTTTAGAAATAGTAAATGCCAGTATGTGGTTATGTATTAAATCTTGGTATATTTTATGATGAAGGACGTTTAAACAATTATAGTCAAATGAAAATGGAGGTATGATGATGGTAACATGTATAAATAGCTGAGTTAAAATACCTGAGTTAATATGAATTATGCTTGATGACTGTGGAAGAGATGCATGAAAGTCTTTTGTAACCAACTGATACACTTTCTACAGTATGTAAAGAAGGAAGATTTTTTGTGTTGTGTTTGTTTCGAAAAATAATAAATAAATAAATAAAAACCACAAGTCCTAAGTGCATTTTTCCTGTTTTATGCAAAAAGTCTATAAGACATTTCCAGTCAGCCATAAATGTAGACATTGTTTTTTCTGTAATCAAAAAGATTAATTTAGCCATTTCCACAAGCTCCATCAACCATTCCTCCATTGTTGGTAGTGTTGAACTTTTCTACTCTTCAGCATATAATAATCTCACTGCAGTTATCATGAAGAAACCCAAAATTACCTGGTTTCAATTGTACTTTAACTTTTAAAATAACTTTGAAAAAAGGAGGCAATAATTTGCTCATGTTCTTTCACTTCACAGACACTCTCATATTGCTCTTGATAGTACCCAAAGCTTAGAATAGGATTACCGATATCATAGAAGGCTTTTAGCTAATCAAAAAATTACCAATAATTATCACTAGATATATATATTCCTCAGTATGAATCAGTACCATTTAATAAGAAAATAGTAATCAAAACACCATTGTGAATGTTCTGTTTGTTCTCAGTCATATTGTCACCTGTTATATCATTCTATGTTTGATTAGATAACCCTACTCTCTTCATGGCCAGAGTAGGATACGGAGATCTTTCATGAAAAGAGAAAGCCACCAATATAGACATGACGACTCACCAACACTTCTGTTCAAATCATAGACTTCTGAAGAAATTGTTGCATATAAAATTGTTGTCACAATCAATTTTCTTCTGATCTTTTGCAAACTAGCCCTTAATAACAGTCAAGAAATCAGAAGATATTTCACCATGCTTCTGCACATAACATTTGCTTCCATGATTTGCTATTCAGTTCTTCTTCAAGAGACACATTCCTAGCCCTGAAAACTCTTTCACGTCTAAGACTTAAGTAAACATGAAAGCAAAGTCAACAAGTCTAACATTCCCAATGTCTTTATTTGCACCTGGTGAGTGTGGAATCTGGTGTTGTTGGGCTGTAGGAGGGGTCTCTTTTGTCTCTTTGTCCATTTGAAAAATGAATGTCATATACTTTGGTTGCCCTCATGTATTGTCACTAAATACAATACAAAGTGTATCCACATATTAGTAATAGAAGAGAGAGAGAGAGCGCCAAATTTTATGTGAGTCATCTAACTCTTTTATGATAGTTGTGCAGGATTTCTAATTTACTCTTATTTTTTTGAAAAATGAAATAACACATTGGAAGTTTTTTTAATGTTCTGTCAGCCTTCTTTTATTTTTTGCCAAGCGCAGTGATTCTTCATATGTCGAGGAAAAAAAAGCATTTCAGAGTCATTTCATTCCTCTCACTGTTCTGCTTTACAGATAGATAAAAATAAAAATAGCCACAGGAATCAGATATGCCAGAGTCATAATTAAGCTTGCATTTCTTGTTTTTCCTTTTTGTTTATTTATTTATTTAGTATTGAAACTGAGGCAACGTCCTTGTGATAATTCTTCACGAAACCTGTATGAATGATGCACAATCGAGACTGCCAACACAGTTAACTCATTGGCAAAACATGAGGTGATTCACAGGCTGGACAATTTTATATAACCTAGTATACATTGATGAATATGATTTTCTCAAGGTACTCTAAAACACAACTTTAAATGTAACTAGGGAATTATGTTTCCTTTGTCCGCCATTTACGAATGTGCAGTCATTCTATATGAAATGAATAGAGACAGAAAATATTTTGGGAGAGAGAACAAGGCCCACCCTCAGCTTTGTACCAATTTCTCTTGGCAGATGAAAGGACTGGAAAAGGGCTTGAAGCCTAAATTTTCTTTGACTAGACAAGCAATATTTCTTGCTTAGATCCTTATATTATTACTTTTGTTTCAATCACAGCTATCTTTAAATACAGTGTCAGTATTTAAATATTTTTAAATAATTAGAGGGGTATTCCATCTGAGGTATTTCTTCAGAGGAAACCCTTCAAAGGAAATATGTGTCACACTGCTCCTCCATGGAAAATAAATATTAGATAGATCCAATTATATACACAGAGCCTGTGTGGTATAGCATACTGATTACACTGCAAAAGTGACTGTACAGATCCTAGTTCAAATCTGTGAACTCTGAACCCATTGGGATTAATCTCTATCCTGTGTTCCTTTTAGGGAGAAAGTGGGGTGTGTGTATGTGTGCATGTGTTTATGCGTACGTGTGTGTGAGACAACTGTTCAAGTTGTCTGAATCTCACAAGAAGGAAGAAATGAAATAAGACTTGTTCCCCAATCTTTAGTTTTTAATGCATTAGGACACTTTGTTGAATGTATCTCTAAACAGAGGTATCCACAAAATTGGTTTTCGACAAGGAACCAAGAGGAAGTTGAAAATTACCAAATGATACAATCAGGTATATTTTTCAACAATGAGAAATTCTCTTTTTTTCTGTCACCATTACAGAATGGATTTGGGCTGTCTCAAAATCAAAAGAAATTTTTATTAATTTGCTCTTTGATTTCTTTTTCACCATTAAAGATCATGAAACATCTCATTGGTTGTAGCCAATACTTTAAGGACACAAAATATGTAATTACTACAATGAAATAGCCTTTTAGAGTTGTTAAATACTAGCTTCAACTATAGTGGTTTCCACCAAGATCCTCTGTTCCGGCGGAAACAGAGGTTTAATCTCATTGATCAAAGGGTCTGACAGCTCCCTATAAAAGGGCTGCTGTCAGACTCAACCTTCGCTGGATTGTTCTCACTTATTGCATTTAATAAAGAGCTGTTGTTATCGTTAGCCTGTGTGTGCCTATCCATTATCCGATCTAACACTGTCGACGAGGATGGGATTGGAAGGCAACTAGGCGAACCAAAAAGAGTATAGCAATCCAGCAAGTACATCCAGCTTGGAGCTCAGCGCGGCTTTGAGCAGCCATTTTTGAGCGGCAAACTAAAAACGCCCTCAGAACACAAAATGGCCATGCATGCCCCACCGACTCCGTATGATCCAGTCACCGAGCACTAGGACTCTTATATGCTACATTTTGACTGCTTCCTCGAGGCCAACGACCTCATGGGCCTTTCTGAAGGCCGCAAGAAGAACATGTTCCTCGGTTACTGTGGATGGGAAGTGTTTGAAACTGTAAACCTCTGTAATGTACAGATTACAGAGGTTTAATCTCATTGGTCGAAGGGTCTGACAGCTCCCTATAAAAGGGCTGCTGTCAGACTCAACCTTTGCTGGATTATTCTCACTTGTTGCATTTAATAAAGAGCTGTTGTTACCGTTAGCCTGTGTGTGTTATCCATTACCTGATCTAACAAGAGTTTTTCAGAGAAGGACTTAACTAGAAGGCTTAAATTTTGAATCATGTGAAACCATGTGTGTGGATACCTGAATATTCCCGCAGCCTTGGGTTAGAATTGTGGTTGAGCCACTATGTGTTTTGGTACTGTCTTCTTGTGAGCTGTATCCTTTTTCTTTGATATATGTTGTTTTCTTTTTAATTTTTTAATTATAAGCCACCCACAGTCTCTATGGAGTTGGTCTTGAAACTGAAACAATAACCACAACAATAATAAATAGAAGTGAAATGAAGGTTTGGTAAGAAATTACTATGGGACCCTAAAGCTGCTTTTTCCTTAAAAGGAAAAGTATGAGGCATGATTTCAAATGATAATGTAATATGTAATTGGACAAGAGAAAGGATTTGTTCCATATGGAAGAGTGAATCAGAGAATGTCCAAGGAAAAAACTGTAGCAAATGTTATCCTTTGTAATCTGAAGAATGCTGAGATTAGAAATATTTGTCAGAAGGACAAATAGTGAAAAGAAAAAATATATCCTGAAGCTCTTTTATTTATTTTTAAATAACCCAATTTCTTTTATGGGTATGTATTAAGTTTTGGAAATATCTGAACACTCAACCAGTCAAATCTATAGAATTGACCCAAGTCTTATTAGGGTTGGGTTAAATTCATACTGAACATAATAATTTACTCTGAAAAACTGTTCTAAGATACAAACAGTGAATATGCTGGGCAGAGGGACTTCCGGTTCCGGCGGCTACGGCGACAGGCAAGCCTTTGCCTGCTCCCGCTCTCCCGGTGGGCTTCCCCCGCTTCTGGGGGGGCACAGGACGCCCCGGAGAGGCGTCCTGCCGAGGGAACGGCTCGCGGAGGGTCCTGGCGTCGGCGGCGGCTGGCGGGGGCTTCTCCGCTTCGTTCTAGGCACCGGGGAGCAGTTTCGGAGGGCGCCCGTGTGCGCGCGTCTCGCTCCATGCCGATCGGAGAACGCACTCTTGAACGAAGCAGCGGCAGCATGGTGAGAGGCTTCCCTTCTTCATTCCCTCTTTTTTGAATTGATGGACTTTTCAGCACTTTTAAAAAAGTTAAACTTTCGGATTCCTGCTAGAGGTGCGGCTAGAGGGAGGGGGATTTCCCCCCCTCCCTTGGACAAGCGGCTTGAGAAGATTTTGCTCTCACCCCCAGGGGAAGGAGGAGGGGGGAGAGCCAACTAATGATGCCTCACCCTCATAAAAGTGACTTTCATTGGACTTAGCTCCAGAACTTATGGGTGAACTGAGAACTTTCTGAACTTTTAAAATTTTATTATGCCTCTGAGCCCAAAGCTGGCAGGGCAAGATGGCACACTTCCGTTGTCTTCATGAACTGTGAAACCTGACTCCACCTTTAAAATTCAGGCTTCCGGTCTTTGTCTCCGAGTCACCCAGAGGAATCTCTTGTGGATTGTTTTTTTCTGAACTCTTTGGAGAAAAATTTTTCATCTATTGCTAGAGTGACTAAAGAAACCCCCATCTGTTTGGATCCTCTGCCTCCTGAATTCGCCTGCCTGCTCTACTTCTCCAGCTGCCCAGTTTCTACTTTGACTGATCTCCTTGCTTTATAAACCATGTCTCCAAAAAGACCACCTCCTGGAAAGCCTGGTTTTGCTACTTCTGCCCCAACGTCTGCAACGTCCAGTCCAGCTACACAGTCAAAGATAACAGAACTGATGCAACCCAAGACTACAGAGATAGACTTTCAACAAATGCTTCAACAAATTTTACAGGGCCAGGAGGAAATTAAGAAACAGTTAAGGGAAATGAAAGATGAAATTAAAGAGAATCAAGCCCAAATCTTTAAGAACTCACAGAGACTGGACCTTGTGGAGGGTGGGGTGGCGGAGGCGAGGGGGGGGGGTAGAGGCTTTACAGAAGGGGAACAAAGAACTCGATATCCAACAAATGAAAACAGAGTTTGAGAGAATGTCCTTTTATCTTAGATTTCAAAATGTAATAGAAGCAGATGGGGAAAACATAAGGGACATTATGACTAATATTTTAGCTGAATACATACACAAAGATAAACAGCAGATGGAATGGGAGATAGACCTAGCCTATAGAGTGAATTCAGCATATGCCAGAACACATAATGTACCCAGGGAGGTTCACATTAAATTCCTTAGGAAAACCACAAGAGATGAAATTCTGGGTGTACAAAGGGGGCAAACACTGACATACCACGACAGGGAGATAACCATTCTAAAGCAGATTCCCAAAAAAATTAGGGAAAAAAGGAAAAGCTATTCGCAATTGGCGAATAAATTATACCAGAAGGGGGTGTGGTTTAGATGGTTGATGCCTGAAGGTATGCTGATATTCTGGGAGGAGACAAGAATTAGAATTAACACACCCATAGAGGCACAGGCCTTTATGGAAAAAAATAAAGCGAACCTAGAAAAAACAGAAGACACTACAACGGTCATACAGGACACGGGAGGGGCCGGAGCTCTGCCAGCGGGGGGTGAAGGGTCAACACCAAGAAAGCTCAGATCACAAAAATAAACAAGAAAACCACAATGTTATAAACAGACCGAAAGTAATAATGAATTTATAACTAGACTATATATTATAACTATATAAATTGATTGAAAATTATTTTTTCTAGAATTAATATGCTGATTCTTTATGATTATGTATTAAGGCTTGATATTTTGATGTAACCTAGGAGTCTGGAGGGAGGGGGCGTCTGCCACACCTGCAACTGCCAAAATTTGTAACCATTCCACTTACCCTTTTCCGCATAAATGTTTTTAAAAAAACCAATAAAACTTTTTGAAAAAAAAAAAAAAGAATATGCTGGGCAGAGGGAGAATACACCAGGAAAAATATCCCACTGCCAGAATATTTAAAACAATCAGGAAAAACACTGGATTTCTGAATTGTTTTAGGATATAACATATAATCCAACTGGGAAAAATTCTAAAATTTCTTCCCTGGATGATATGTATAGTAATCACTATTAGGACTGGTCTTCATTGGTTCAAACTGGAAAAACAGTTTTTGATCTAAATGGAAAGAAGAATGACCAACTTTGCTTTATATCTCCCTTTCTAAAAGAGCTAGAGACAATTCTGTTTTTAAACAGTGAAATGTGGGAATTTTAGATTTATGATTTGTTGGGAGTAAACTCTTCAGTGGATTCTTGTAACTGGCTGGGAAAGGGCTATGACAGCTACACCAGATTCTTGACTTTAATAGGGGAAAAAAGGCAAGTAGGAGAAAATGATGGAAAAGAACTGGAGGATGCCATGTAATTGGTGTTGAGTTGACTGTGAGAAAATGAGAGAAAAAGACATAGGTGTTTCCCTGCTTTAGATGAGAAAGGATCAATGTTCACTCTGTTTTCCTTTTAATGGGGAGTGGATCTAGAGTTGTGGTTTAGAATAATTTCCTGATTCTGTTGGGCATTCTGCCCCAAAGCATTATATTTCTAACTGAAACAAAAGTGGGGAGAGAGGGAGGGAGGGAAGAGAAGAGAAATGGAAAACAAGATAGCTAAGCTAAGATAGCTAAGAAGACTAAACAGACAGCTTGGCTTCCATTGTACTTGACTGGAGGGCAACCTTGGCTTCCTACTTTCTGGCCCCAAGGATGTCCCTGTTTTCAGAATGTTCTGCTGCCCACATCCCAAGAAATCTGAGAATGTAAGCAAGATTCTTTGTTTGCTCAGCACATCATTAGTGAAGAAAGCTACAGAAGGATGTGAGTTGCTTTCTGCTCTGTTTTCCTGGTTGTTGATTTTGTTATTGTACATTTCATGTGTGGCTGAGAGAGTCATTAGAAGGCTTAAAGGGACTGCTTGTGGTGATAGAAGCAGGCTACAAAACATGCAGTTCTCATGGAATGCACTGGGCAGAATGGAGGGGTGATGATGGATACAAAGAATAGGATTTCTCCCCCCTCTCTGTTTGACATTATTTGCACAAAGCAAAACACAAATGAATGAAGTTTTTCATCAATCAGTTGGCCATGCACATAGACAGCTGTGCAACATGACAGAACAGACCTACAGATTATATTGTTTATAAACAGGTTACTTGAAAGCCAGTGTTATGGCTTGCTTTGTCAAAACTTGAATGATTGTTTGATTAATCCACTGCTGCTGCTTTTGCTGCTGAACAAAGAAAAAGTAAGTTCCATCCAATTGTAGCTGCCTTAAAATATGTTTGCATAGACACCATTTTTCAGGAGGAAAAAGTGGACAAAGCCTCACCTGTCCAATGGAAGAAAGTTGAAAGCCAGCTATAACACAGTCCTAGAAAATTTGGAATTGCTATATTTTTATGGCAGCAAATGCAATTTTTTAAAACTGACGCCAGGGACATAACAAAGCAGTGTGTGTTTCATTTTGTGTTTGTTTGTATGTGGCAGGTTAATGTGTCAAATCAGTGTTGGTTTAATTTAATATACATATCATTAAAATTACATTAACACTTTTCCTTCTGCCATATTCAGGTATAACCTCAAAAGGTTATGTCTAAGGATTTGAGATACTAAATGCAGTCCAGAAGAACTGAATTACTGTCCTTCAGATTACTTTTCATCTGAGATGCTGGAGACCCCTGATGTCCTAGCTCTTTTTCAGGTCTCTTGGTTTCATTTTTCTATCCCATCTCTCTAGAAGCATTGTATTAGCATTATATACTGACTGAGCCACTTAATCATGAGAAGAGAGTCACATGGAAAAACAACATCTAACTAGTCAAAGAACCAGTCATAGCGTGAGAGGGATTATTATATAAGGGAACGGTAAAAATAGCCTTTGACTTTAGAAGAGAAAAAAGAATAAATGACAAAGTAAAAATATTGTCTTTGTTGGCCTGTGTAAAATTTTCCTATGATGGCAGGATTTGGGTAATAAGCATGCTATCACTGGAACTCAGGTTATAACACATACAGCAGATAGTAAATGGTTTTTGCCAGATGAACTCCTGAAATTACTTAGGCATGATATGACAGGAAGTTCTCCTGCTGGACAGATGTGGGGGATGTGAGCTCTGAAGAGCCTCACATGAACCCTGTCTGACAAACCAACTCTGGGATCCTTTTTTGGATCAGAACGCCCCTGGAGGGGGGGGACAAAGAAGGGGCAGCATCTCATCAGACCCAGGGGGAGGCAACAGGTCCCTCACAGGTCAGAGATTTGCCCTCTGAATTGGAGTAGGGGCAGCAGCATGGCAACATGGCTGCACAAGAAGTTGGCTTCCAGCCAAAGCAGGAGTGGGAGGGCAAGATGAAAGACTGGTAAGAAAACTTATTTAACCATAGTCATAAATCAAAACTTGGAAAAGGCAAAGAATCTTGAGGGTCAAATACTATTAATAGACAGATCTGGATTTTGGCAAAAGGAAAGAAAGAAAAGAAAATGGAGGGTTAAAACACTAGCCCTCCAAAAAAGTCATTTCTTTGAAACAATTCAGACAAAAAGGGAGGAAGCAGAGAAATGATGAACCCACTCAAATACAAGCTCTAAATTTGGTTTTGGATTTGAAATAGAAACCAAACATTCTGAAGGAAGTACTTCGTCCAAATTTCTTCCAACTAATATATCTTAAGCAACTCCAATTAATGAGAGGTGGAATGCAACAAGGGGGAAAGATCAAGAAAAAAGCACTATTTTCTCACTGACAACTGATATCCTAATCTTGCCTGTGCAAGAAGTTTTAATTAACCAACTGCCATAAATCAGAACTTGGAAAAGCAGCAGGCAAAGAGAAATATACCCGAGTTTGGCTGTATGCAACTGTGTTCCAATTAATATATTTTGAGCAACTATAACCAATGAGAGGTGGAAAGTAGTAAGGGAAAAATAATAACAAAATCAAGAACTGGGAAAATATGAAGTTTTTTTTCTTTTTTTTTTCTGCAAAAGATCAAGATGGCTCCAGCTTCCCTTCTGTTTTCACATTAGTTGAATTAGCTAAATTTAAGGTGGACCAGAACTTGGAAATAAGATCTGTATAACTAACTGCAATTTTGGAACTGGACATTAAGGAAGAACAAAAGACCAAGATGGCTCCCATCGCTCTTCCCCACAGCAGCTGAATTAGATAAGAACTGAAATAAGAACTGTATAATTAACTGTAACTTTGGACCTTGACATTATGGACAGGTGGGAATTTTAAGAACGACATGAAATTATAAAAATATGGATAAATTATTAAAATCAAGCCTAAATAGAATTCTGAATTCAGAGAAGCAGGTATTTAAAGAAGAAGGGAAGGAAGAAGGGGGGAGGGGTAATGAAGAGGTAGAAACAGTGGGAAATAAAGGCAGTAGTATAGGAAAAATTGAAAAGGGGGGATGTGTCCCAACAAAAGGAAATAAAAAGCAGACAAAATATGTTTCAGAGGTTGATAGTGGAAAATTGAAGAAGGAGGTTACTCCCCAACAAAGGGAAATATAAAAGATTTCTTTGACGGTGACTTGGGGAAAATTGAAGAGGGTGGACGTGTCCAAAGAAAAGGGAGAAGGCAGGAATAGAGAAATCGGACAAAAGATTTACTAGGAAAAAAGCAGACAACTAGAAATTGTTATATGGGAAAATACAAAGCTGAGATAAAGGGTTTACTCCTAAATATGACAATAAAATTAAGTTGCTAACTGATTGATTATGATAATGGAAAGATAATTAAATAAAAGTTTAAAAATACAGAAAATGGACAAATATGAAATTCATATGGGGAAATTGTAAAGCAGAGGTTTGTGATTCATTTTTATACGATAATTAAACTGACTTGCTAATTGATTGAATATGACAATAGAAGGACAATTAAGCATGGGTCAAAATATGTAAAACATGGAAATATATAGAACTTCTAAGATGGTGAACAAAGTGAGATGTGTACCACTTGTTATTCTATATAGTAGATTAAGAGAATTGTAATGAACATTGAACAGTAAGGATTGCCATTTATAGACAACTAAGGGTAACCTCAATCAAGATATGGAAAAATGGAAAAGGAACATGAAATATACTTACAGTGGGAAACTATTGAGATTTAAAGACATAATCACAAGGTGTGTGTGTGTAAGGATACATAATTATATAAATATAATGATGAAAATAGCTGGGAATTGTAACCAGGTATACACATAGGCCAAAATGAGGCCGGGACGGTGGTGTTAAAAGCACAATGACTATATATGTATACATTTTCCCTCTCTTTTTAAAAACAGTAGGGGGAAGATATATATTAAAATCAAATATGTATATTGAAAAGGAATTATAAATACCATCAACATAAAATGGAGCTCACTCAGAAGCTGAAATATACCAAGTAAATGAGATGAAGAGTGTGAAGTAGAGGGGAGAGGTAAGGAAAGAAGAGAGGGATAGGAGAGAGGGCGGGGGAGAAGAGGAGGAGAGAAAAAAGGAGTGGAAAGGGGAGAGAGGAGAAGGAAAGAGGAAGGGAAGTAGAGAAGAGAAAGGCGACAGAGGGAAGAAAAGAAGTAGAGAGGGGGAGGAGAGAGGGAGAAGAAAGTGATGGATAAGGTACAAATAGGGTGTATGGAGAGCAGAAGAGCCAATAATTGTTTTTGGGAGTTGATGGCAAGACGAATTGATGTAAACATTTAATAATACAATACGATGTTGGCTATGTAATAGTATATATGTGGTTATATGTTATTAAAATGAAAAAATAAAAAACTTTATATATATAAAAAATTACCTAGGCATGGCATTCGGGATAAAGACTTCTCTCTACATGAATTGTGTTGCTTTCCATCTCCTCCCCTCTTCCTAAGCCAAATGGCATGCTTATAAGCCGAGGGCGAGTTTGAGCTAATTGCACAATAACTTCATTCTTCCATTCAGCCCACCAAGTATTATGTAAGTTGTAGATCCTCATGACCTAAGTAACTGAATGCCAGACTTATTTTTAGTAATCACCTTGTCACTGCATGGTAGTTCGGATAGCAGATTAGTGCTATTAGTTCAGGTTCACTACATAGAGGCTATGCATTACATGAGGATTCGATCCTGAACATGTCGATAGATTGAATGGCAGGCATTCAGCACTGGGTCCATCGATGGGGATAACATCAGCAGTGCAGAGCCTCTTGGAGAGTCAATGAAACAGCAGCCTTTTCTTTCAGCTAGCACTTGCCTGAAAGGGGAAAAAAGGGAGTATGAGAGGAAAGACATGTGCTTTGGGCATCATAGCAATCATTATTATTATATGGCTATTAGGATAAGAAGAAGCTGTAAATAGTATCAGTAATACTTAATTCATAAGGATCTTTTAGAAGATTCCTCTCCATTCATAGTTTTTTCATCATTTGTAATACGTGGAGAAAGAAGTGACATGTACATTCCTCCCAGCAAGATTTTTCATCTTTTTTTTAGCATTTCAAATGGCCCCATGAAACGCAAAATTATATGTGTATGTTTTAAAGGTTTAGCTGGTTCAAAAAAGGTTTCTTCAGTTTTAAGTGGTTTGCCCTTGCCTTCTTCTTCCTAGGGCTGAGAAAAAGTGAATGGCCCAAGGTTATCCAGTTGGTTTTATGCTTAAGGCAACCCTAGAACTCACAGCCTCTAGCCTGGTACCTTAAACAATTACACTAAGCTGGATCTGCCATCAATTAAGTTTATATATATATATATATATATATATATATATATATATATATATATATATATATATATATATATATATATATATATATATATATATATATATATATATATATATATATATATATATATATATATATATATATATATATATATATATATATATATTTAAAATCACAGAACCTACTTGTGGAATCTAAAATTGTAATGAGATATATATTCATTCATTTATTTAACTTCATGTTTAAGGTCCTGAAAATTAATTATATTATTCTGGAACACATACATACATAGACAGTTGTATTGTTGCAATTTCCAAATATTATTTTGGAAAATATTCAGTACTGAAAATTAAAAAAAAATATTCCTCTTTCATGGAAAAAATTATTTATTTATCCAATTTAAAAACCACACGTCTCCATCATAAGGGGACTCTGGTGGTGCACAAGTCAAATATTAAAACACAAAAACTGTATATAAATTTTAGATAAGAAGCAAACATTTAATGTTGACTGAGCCACGGTGGCGCAGTGGTTAGAGTGCAGTACTGCAGGCTACTTCTGCTGACTGCAGGCTGACTGCAATTTGAAAGTTTAAATCTCATCAGACTCAAGGTTGACTCAGCCTTCCATCTTCCAAGGTGGTAAAATGAGGACCCAAATTGTTGGGAGCTATATGCTGATTTTGTAAACCACTTAGAGAGGGCTGTAAAGCACTGTGAAGCAGTATATAAGTCTAAGTGCTATTGCTATTTAACTGAGAGATGGGATGGGCCCTCAGGGTGCTAACCAGCCCCACAGCTGCATGTTCCCCTGTATTTGGTTTGTAAAAAGTTAAGGATTTAAAGTATGTTGGTAGAGGAACTTGGCCAATTAGTATACTTTGAAGTAACTTCTGGGATTAGAGGAGGATCTATAGGAATTGCTTGTTCATCTCTCTCTCCAGTATTGCCTGGCTGAATATTATATTAAGTTTTGACAGTTTTGACAAGTGAAATATTCTTTCTGCCTGTCTTCTTCTAGATATGAATCACTGTTTATGTCCTGACTTACAAGAGAAATTACCTTTCAGCAATTTGAGTTGAATAGTAATGCTGAAATTCTCTCACACTTCAGATTCAGTGTACCTTAGTATATTCTGTGATAAAAACATATATATACTTGGAAACAACCTTTCTGTAGCAGAAATAAAGAAGCAGTGAGCAGGTGCCAAAGAATAAATTAAATTTTGTTCTCACTTTTTATTTTCTTAACTAATGCCAAAGACTCCATAACATCACACACATTGTACATCTTCATTCCTTCTTGGTTCAGAATTAATGGTAGATTTTTTTTTAAATTCACATTATAGTTCCCACAATAAATAGTGTATAATCTTCAAATGCATTATAAAAAAGCCACTCATAAATATTACCCCTCTCCCAGTACCATATCATAAGCTATGAACAAAATAGGCAATATATGGAACTAATATTAGCTTGTTTATTAAAAACAATCAAATGATTAGAAACACAGTGGGCTACTGCCAACATTATGCATATAGACTTCTATTTGTCCCCCGCCCCCTCAATCCCATTTTATTTTCTGTCTCCAAAAGCTGTTTGGAAAACCTGCCAATCCTTTGGAACAGACTTGTGGAGGGCATGGCTAACAACAGATTATGGTCAGAAAAATCAATATCATCTTCTTTTCCACTAAAATTTCATTAAAACAACAATGTAAGGGATGTATGTATGTATGTATGTATGTATGTATGTACTGTATGGATGTGTATGTATGTATGTATGTATGTATGTATGTATGTATGTATATGATTACACTGTGGTATTTTGTTTTCTTAGTGCATGCATGGATTCTTTTGAATATTCTATAACATATGTATAGTACTCTATCACTTGTATCTTATACACACCATTCTACTAGAGTTCCAAGAGGGATATGGCTGATATTGCCTGTTGATCAATGGAGCAAATAACGTTTGGAAGATTTCAACATTGCATGGCTGGTAAATGTATGCCTTTTCCTTATTTTATGGGATACGGGGATTGATTTTGTAAGTAAAGCTCAACCCATCTCCAAATAAAAGTATTTGTTGCTTGTACCTCCTAATATCACCAAATTGTCTTCCTGTCCCTTAATGGCTGCCTACTTACAGAGACTCGGCTCTGGTGCAAATAGATTCAAATGCATAAGGATGAATTAAAAGATGTTTTGTACAGATGTATGCCATCAATTTTCTCCAGAGGTTCTTTGAAAAAATGATAAAGCAGGATTTCCCTTCTCAAAGAACTGTTTACTCAACTGCAGTCAAAACAAAACTATTTATGTTTTTAGAAAGATTTAATGAAATTGGATTTTAACCCTGGATCTACATTGTCTCATCTATTTTGATATCTGATGTAGGGAGTACTTTGATTCAGTTTCTTCAGTTCTCTTTCATCCTAATAGGAAATGAATTAGAATACTTATAACAAAATGACAGACATCTCAGTTCATGCCTTTTCATGATTTATCTTATTACATGAATTTCTAAAATTAATGTAGCGCCTGTTTTCCTATTATTCTTCCTGAAGAAAGTTGACAACCACCTTATTTTCATTTGATATATAAATAATAACCAAATTTCCAACTAATACTTGGGGAATTTCAGAACCTCACATTAAAGAAGTTATAAAATATTCATGTTCAGATTACATTCTTATCTAAGAAGTGTATTTTTATGGATATACTTATTCTTGGATAAGAATTTTATTTGAACATAGATCAGGTCTAGATTTAGGCATTCTTAAAACAGCTAAACCTATTCATGACCAACTGAAATTTCATTGATTTCAATGAGTGCAATATAAGCATTGTAAGCATGACTAATTATGGATTTGGTCTAAAAGACATTTTTTTTGTTTGAAAAATAAAAGCAGGGCATATTGTAAAATATCTGCTTGATCTATAGGTTCCAAAATTACTGAAAATATAGTCATAAAACACAGTTGTCAAATGAACATGATATTTGTAGATAACAGTTTTTAGAAAGAAACATTTCACATATATTATGTATGTCGCACACATACACACTTATGTTTCAGTTTTGACTTTGTGTATAACATTTGTTTGACTCAAAGTTCAGAATTACTAAATCTTGCCTGCAAAGCTCTGGATGACCGCTAGATTTTGTAACCCTTTTGAAATTGAATTATTGGATAGAAGAAACCTGTTAATACAAACAGAACAGTAGCTTTTGCTTTGAGTTGGGCAAGAAAACCTGTGATGCAGTGGAAGAGTTAAATCAAAATAACAAGGGTGATTTATCCAGTAGCTTTTCCAGGCTAATCTCAAGGGAGCCAATACCAAATCTACCTATTTGTCAAGTCACTGACAATAGCCTATTTCTTACTACCATATGCTTTATTAAAGAAACACTTGACCTACCTGTCATACCAAGAGCCTTCCCTTTTCCCCAAACAGAAATAATATAGACATTTCCCTTAAGGGAATCCTGATGCAAATACATCAAGACAGGTTGCCAATTTGTTGAGCATATTAGGATATGGCAAACTGTCAAGGGAAAATGGCTGTAATACAGAGAATTCTAACAAGCTTATTTTCTCCCGTTTTTCCTCCCCAGCCACCCTTTTGGAGGCTCTCTCACTAGTTTATATCACCCCATTTATCCATTATATTTTATGGACAGCTGTCAGATGTGACTGTCTGTTTTTTCTTTTGAGCATTTGGAAATCTTTCTCTTAGCCTCTGCCAATAACTGTTGCAAATCTCCCAGCTGCAAATTGCTACAGGCAAAGATACAACGGTGATACTTGAAAACAAGTCTTCTGCGAAGCAAGGAGGATGGGCTGTGATTTGCAAAAGGCCCATGCTCTCAAATGAAGCTTTGCAAATTAATTTTCCATTTCTCTCTCGCTTTGCTGTTATATTACAAGAAATGGTTGAAAGGGAGCACTAAGCATTTTTAGTTGAAGCGAAATAGAGAGTTACAATCGCACTTCCCTGTGCTATTGATAGGGAAAGCCACAAGTTAAACCAGAGTGCAGTGTAATGTACAGAGTTATAGGTTATACATCTAAAGAGTTTGGTAGCTTAGGGAATGCACATTTAACTTCCAAAAGGCAGTTTTTGTGAACAGAAACATCCTGCACATTTTAAGACTACTACACGAGTAAAGTTTTGCTTTTGATAATCTTCCTCTCCTTCCCTCTAAATTTTAGCTGTGTTAGTCTCAAGATATCTTTGATGTAGGCATTGTTTAAGAATTGATTGGCCAGTGTTACATTCTATGTAGAAAACAAAGCAGGAACGATACAATCATATTTGGTCTCTGTTGCAATTGCTTCTCCTTAGTGATTATTGACATTTTTGAGCTGCATATTCTCAACTTTGTGACATCCCTCTGAACTTAATGGGAGTTCCATATAAATCTGTACAGGATCTGGTTGTAAAGGTTCCTAAATCCAAAAGCTGGAAACCATATTTACAAATGATTGACGGCTGAATTTGGATAGCGCCATCTGCTTAAATGTCTGTGAAAAATGCAAACTGAAATGTTTTTGTGCTTTCGTCCTAATTATTCTAGAGAAATTTTTATGAGGTTCTGCAATGCTCTTTGCATAATTGATGCAATAATAATAATATGTTAAGAGTTCTTAGTGTGGCATATTCTCTCAGGCGAAAAGATCATTTGCTGTTACCCGTATTTTCTATCTTTCATTATTTAGTAAATGACAGGTAAATCCAAGGCAGTATCTAATTTCAGGCTTTGCATCCTCATTTATGTGTGCCTGTCTTGTCTTACTATCAGATCTGACTCCTGCCAAGCCAGCAATGCAAGGCCTTGAAAGCTAGACAAGGTTCCAGAAAAGGAAGAAGGAAGTCTGTGACAGGTAACAGAAACCAGCAGAGTAGTCAGATTAAAAAGCATGCCCGATTTACAGGTCTTTATAGAATTCACACCTGGGCCCTTCAGCGGTTATTTGGTTGGCATTTTTGCAAGCCTAATCTATTATTCTGCAATCCCTTCCTTTACACTTTACACTACACTGGTTGCAACTTTTTCTAATTTGCCTGACTTCAGCAGGATGGACAGACTTTAGTCTTCTTGGATTGGTTTTGTTTCACACACACACACACACCCCAAATCTACCCATCAGAGCTAAGACGTATAATTAGTCTTCATGAGCAGTACATAATCTGAATCTAGGATTCTTTTTAAAATTCATTTTGGCAGAGCACTGACTGAAGCTCATAACCTTTCATGTCTATGGAGATTCTCAGTCACCCAGGTCATGGGTCTTCTAAAGGGGCTTTTTTCAAACGGCAGTTGGACTTTGTTTTCCCTTGAAGATGTTTTCACTTCTCATCCAAGAAATGAAAACTGAAGAAGCTTCTTGGATGAGAAGTCTTCAAGGAAAAACAAATTCTAGTTGCCTTTTGAAAAAAAAAGCACCTTTGGGACAATTCTTTCTTACAATTCCACTTCTGATGATCCCAAGTCTTCTCCATTTCAACAATCTTATTTTGATGGAGACTAATTTGTTGCTGCTGTCAGTAACAACAAATCTCCACTGATCTGCCAGGTCCAGAACATCATTCATTCACATGCAGAGTTAACTGTGGGCATGGATTCCATTATTATAACATGCTGGGCCACAAAAAAGATTGCTAAGGTATATTTTTAAGGGGAATGGGAGGGAGAAAAAGGTGGTTTCTGACACATGGAATAGCTTTTAGGCATTTTACAGTTTGCAAAATTGAAGCATTTTGCATCACCAATCCATTCGATAACATTTATTTTTTAAAAAAATGCATTTTTCAGTTTGCAAAATTGATTCTAATGGAGAAAAAGAAAGAAAAATAAAAAGCAATAAATTTAAAACAATTAAAACTAGTTAATATTTTGAAAAACCTTTCAAACACACAAGCTTAAAACAGTAAGCTGTTTTAAGCTACCAAATAATACTGAACAAGAGCCTCACTATTTTAACTGAATCCCCAGGGGATCAATGATCTGTTTTAAACTTTGCTGAAAGTTTAAACAGAAGGGAACTGAATTTGAACTGGGAAGGATTTCTTGAAATAGAGCATGCACACCTCCTTTCTTGGGTCACAGGGTAGAGGTTCACTAGCAGATGTGACACTCCGTGAATGTCTCCATCTAGATCTTAGACGCCCAGCTAGACTATGGGATTAGAAAGGCTTTCATTGCTTGGGACTTTTAAGGTTTTACCTGCAGTAATAAAAACATGACTTGGCCATAGCATCTGAGGCTCAAACTAAAGCCCTAAAGCTATTTCTATCAATTTTCCTGACTATACCTATAGAGAGCAGCTTCCTTGCAAGATTCTTCCTTATAAGCAGTTCACCTTCAAAAGAATTCTAGAACATCATTTGAAATATTTTAAATAGAAAGAAAAGTGTATATAAGTAGACCTATTAATCTGATAGGTTTCAAAGGAAATTTTAAAGGAAAAACATGTTTAAATATGTTTTCCGTACTTGAATATTTATCAAGTATTATAATTTTACTTAGAACATTTGTCTGAGTAATTCATTTTTTTGCTGGTATATGCTTGATTATTAAACAAATATTAGCTAGTATTTGGTAATTGCACAATAGTATTCAGCTGGAAACTGTTGATGGGTTCTGGTATTAGTATTTGATAAGATAAATGCTATGTTTGCTTAAAATATGCAGGGTTAATATTCAATATGTTTGTATCTCACTTTGCCATTTATAACCTATGTTATATGGTTATGACATTTAAAAAGGCCAATTTTATCAATCTCAAATGTAAATACTTGAATAAAAATATAAAGAAATGACTGTACTTGATATAACAAGAAATGTCTTGCTATTGTCTCATATTGATTTGCTATAACAATAGTAAGCAAGTTTCAAGACTTTCCAGAAGTAGATGCGCTTATTTTATTTATTTTCTGCCTTTTTTATTTTTATAAATAACTCAAGGTAGTGAACATTCCTAACATACCTCATTTCAGAAGGATAGCAATAAATAAAATAAATACACATCAAAGCATCTTAAATACGACACTAGACTCAGCTCAAAACTTAATTCTGCAAGCTACGGTAAATAAAAAATGGTAGAGACTGCCCTAAATATCACACATATTTTGGTAAATTTTATATTATGCCTGTTGTATAGAAAGAAAATAATGATAGATCCATTACCACAGTAAGACTGAAAGAAAGGAAACTTGATGGAAGACATGTCTTTGATTTATGAATATGTATGGTTTAATCTGAATGCAGGACTCCCTTTAAATTAATTGTTCTGACAAGTTGTTTAAAGGTGACATGAAATAAAAGCAGCCAAAAGGGAAGGCCAGAGTAAAAATTTACCAAACTGAAAACCAAGAAAAACGTCTGATGAAATACAAGATTTCATTTCTTTTTTTTAAAGATAATACAATACAATACAATACAATACAATAGCAGGTTGGAAGGGACCTTGGAGGTCTTCTAGTCCAACCCCCTGCCTAGGCAGGAAACCTTATACCGTTTCAGACAAATAGCGATCCAACATCTTCTTAAAGACTTCCAGTGTTGGGGCATTCACAACGTCTGGAGGCAATAACATTGATAAATGGAATAATAACAGGAATAACAAGATAACATTGATAAATGGAATAATTCAACAGAAATATTAAAATTAGGTTGAAGGTTGAATATCAAAGGGACATTGAATGGAGAGAAATACAGAAATGATCATTGAGGAAAAGATGTTGCTTCAACTTTCAGCACCAATTTGGAAACAAAACTCTTTTTATTTCGGCTTAAATCCAGTGGAATCTCACCAAAAGATGGTTTTAATAGTGCAGGACAGCATCTAACTGATGTTTTTTGGGTTAAACAGCATATCCTGATATGTTACTCATTTGGTTTTAATTCATTCTACAGCATGTGGTTACAGGCTCAGCTTCTTTTCATTCCTGCTTATTTTTTAGCTGCTTTCAGTTATTTCCTCTTTTTCACTTCAGCTTGTGAATTTCAAGGTCAGGCTGAAGTCAAATGTTGCCATTTTAGTGATGAAATGCAAGCAGATGTGTCTGGTTTGCATGACATTCTCCACACTCTTCCAGTGGAGTTCTTTGCTGTGTGGGGTGGAAGACGAACAAACTAGGCATTTGCAAGATCTGCATTTTTAAATTTGTATTTCAAATGGTTGAACAAGGAAATTGACTTCATGTTAAGGAACATTTTGTTGATTGGTTTACTTAACAAAAGAGAAAGTTAACCCCAAACAAAATATCCTACCCTTCATTTTTGTAACTTCAAGGCCTATTAGAGATAAAGAAGGCTTTATTTTAAGTTTGTAATAGATGGTATTCATTTTACCTAGTAGTTTTTCTGAATTTCCTCAAACCCATAAAGCTCCTATAAGTGGCAAATGATTGTCCAAGATTCTGAAGCACAAAAAGCAACTGAGAAATGATTTAATTATAACAGCAACAAATGCTTATTTTCTAAACTTTCTACACAATTAACTTGAATTTTAATTTAATTTCCTCATAGGATAACATTCCTCCCAAATATTTATTGATAATTGAGTTTGTGAATAGGAAATCTGGCCATAATTCTCTTACATAATTCTTCCTTGAAAAATTACCTTGATGTTGGGTGAATTACTGTTGACAGATTAGTCATTTTATTTTCATTGATTTCATTGACGTTATGTTGATATCATGATGTTACATTGATTTTATGATGTTATTTTATTGATATAAAATATTGATTTTATGGTGTTATTTTAAAAGTAGTTTTTACTTTTATTTGTAGGATAATAATGGTTGAAACAGACCATCAGTTTACACCTTTTAGCATGCTGGCTGGGGAATTTTAGGAGTTGAAGTTCAGACAATCTTTGTTTTAGTTTTTTTTAATTGCATTTCAGAAAGGATATTAAAAACTTTACTTATAATTACTTTGTCTTTTAGTTTAAGAGATACATTTTTAAAACATACATGGAAAATGATTTAGCATGTAAAATTAGCTGAATTCAATGTAACTTACTTCCAGGTAGTATTGTAGAGGACTGCAACTTCTGAGAGCCCTTGAATTTGTGTGTCGGATGTCTCTGTTAATTCTACTTCTAACCCTAAAGCTAATTTCATTGAAAGGCTTCTGAGTAGCTCAACCTAAGATTGTACTGTAGCATTCTCCTAAAGCTATAAAGTGTTCTTATATTAAGATTATACTAGGAAAAAAACCAGGAAAAAATTATCTTACTTATACCTGGAATCTATTTATTCAAACGGAAATAGAACCAAATATTATTCCAAATGGAATGGCCAAGACTTTCATCTACTCTCTTGTGGATCAGTCAAGTGCTTGATTTGCATATAATTTAAGATGTATAGACAATTATCTCTTTTAAGTTCCTTTAATTAGCAAATTAACTTTACAATATTCATCCATGTACATTAAAATATACAGTAACAAGGATCAGTGTTAAATTTGCATGTAATTGAAATGTTCTTATGAAAAATTTCCATAAAGAATTTGCAATTAAAATATTGGAAAAACTAAGAAAAAAGGATTATTTGGGTTCATATTAAGAAATATTTTCATAATCTGACTTAATGTTCATTTAGTATTTATTGATATTGGCTATGTTTTAGTCAGTTTTTGTTATCAGATAAAAATGTTGCATATTTAGCATATGTTTATATAAACAAAGTATAAAAAGTGATAAAACATAACCCATTCTAAAAAATTTATTAAAGGAAAGATAATCTTAATAGTGGTATATTTATTTATATTACCAAAAAACTAACATTTCATGAAACGGATAGCTATTTCACAAACTGACACAAAACACATTGCATAACTGGTGTGTGAATATATACACAAAATGTGCTTATATTTAATAAACAGGAAAGATATAAACATTTTCAATACCACTTCACAAATGGCATTGGAATACAGATTTGGTTATATATTTTATAATTGTACATTAAATGTTGCCATCTTTTGATGGAAAAAATGCAGACCAAAGATGTATGCCACAAATCACTACAAAAGCTGAGAGGAAAGAGTAATGCTGGAGTAATATTGGAACATATTAAAGAATTAATTATACCCATGGTCAAAGAAACTACCTTGTACATTTTAGACGATAGAAAGTAGTGGGAAGAGAATTAGGAAGTTTATTTTCCCACGATCAGGTAAATTTTATGCGAGACAATTCAGGTGCATATTCTGCGGACACCATTGTCCAAGATGAAAGATAGGTGAATATGGACATGGTACCTGGTAGGCCTAAAGGTGCTTTTTCAAGAGACAACTGGACTTTCTTTGTTTTTTCTTGAAGATTTTTACTTCTGAAGTCCATTGCCTCTTGAAAAAGCGGCAATTTTGGGACAATCATGACCTGGATGACTGGGAATTTCTATAAATATGTGGTACCAGGTAAATTTTAATTATTTTAAAGGTGAAAAATAAATATATAATCTTGAGACAAGAATGTTTAAAGAATGATTACAAAATACACTTATCATTTCAATAACAGTTGAAATCAGATACTGCAAATCCGTTAATTGCCTGAGATAATAAATATAAGCAGGTTACTCTAACCTAACCACTTCAGCTGAATTGTTAGTCAGGTTTTCCTAGTTACATAATATTTAGGAAACGGTTGCAGCACAGGGCTCCAAGACGAATGTATGCGAACTCTGCCCTACTAGAAACAAGGAAGAAATTTCTGATCTCATCATTATAAGGTTTTTCCTAAGAAAATGACATTGCTCAGAGGTTGAGGATTAGGATTCATGCCCATTCAAAATGTCTTCTTACATTACGACTAGGAAAGATTTGTGTTTGGCATTGTACAGAAGAGCAGGCATCTCCAGTCATTTTTCAGGAAAGAAAAAGCAACAATTTTATACACAGGAATGAGAAATGTTAGCCATCAAACCTGGACGCAGCAGGTTGGTTCAGATGATAATAAACAGGATATAAGCCTGCCCACAGTATTATCCTCCCCCTAACTCAAGAGGAATGGCTAAGGGACTGCTTGCTTTTCCTTCCTAGAAGGTGTCAGCTTGCTTTTTACCAGCTCTAGTAAAGTCAGAGCTCCTTTGGAATGTTGTCCACCTATTTTCTACCATGGATGTCTCAAAACAAGTTGTTGTTTTTAGTTGCATAATCATGTCCGACCCATCGCAACCCCATGGACAATGTTCCTCCAGGCCTTCCTGTCATCTACCATCCTCTGGAGTCCATTTAAGCTCATGCCTACTGCTTCGGTGCCACTATCCAGGACACCTCAGTCGTTATTATCCCTTCTTCTTTTATCCTCAATCTTTCCCAGCATTAGGCTCTTCTTTGGTGAGTCCTTCCTTCTCATTAGGTGTCCAAAGTATTTGAGTTTCATCTTCTGGATCTGGCCTTCGAATTGATCTCCTCTAGGATTGACTGGTTTGATCATCTTGCATTCTAAGGGACTCGCAGGAGTCTTCTCCAGCACCATAGTTCAAAGGGCCCAATTCTTTGGCGATTAGCCTTTCTTATGGTCCAACTTTCACAGCCATACATTGCAACGGGGAAACCATAGCCTCAACTATATGTCAAAACAAGTAGAGAAATTGGGATTTCCATTATTGCATTTCAAAACAAGTAGAGAAATGCAATAATGGACATTCCAGTTTGTGAATGCTTTATTGCAAGTCAACCTGTGTGAATGGGTACATTGCTGTTGTGAGGGCTGTTGCCACTTCACTGCCATTTCCCCACCCTTTATGTACTGTTTGTCATTAATACATTTATATAGCTGTAGCCATTTAAATTGTGGATTTTATACAAACACCAGAATTCTTATATAACATTATCCATTTTTTAAATTTGCTTCCACCATTAGTTATTAACTGATGGGTCCATCTAAATAAAAGCACACACACAGGGTATGCACTGCAGAAACATAGAGAAATCCCTTTATTTGGAAGGAGGGTATGGTTGTCACGTACATAAGAAAATAACATAATGCAATATTTGTATACAGCTCTCTGGTCAGAGGCCTTAAGAAAAGGAAGGCAGATTCATATGCCATTCTAATGACAGACTACATATTAATTGCTAATACTTACTGATCAGTTACAGGCTGTCAAGCTGTAGTAGAATCAACTCTGATTTAGTGAGAATGACTGTAAGGGCGAGAATTAACAATGTGTGCAATAGAAGTGAGAAGGCCTGAAAGTCTGTCAACTCTTGGACAAGGTTGTGCCAGCAGTAGCTGGACCTGAAGCTCCACTATGGTATATCTCAACCAATAAAGCACAAGAACTTTCCCAAGACTTTTCCTATTTTACTTCCTGGGCTTCTCATTAACATGTATCCTAGGGATATAAGGCAAATGTATATGTCGTACTGTACTTGTTCTCTCTTATGGATTGACATTAGCCATTTGACTTTTCTAAGGTTTGGATGAAAAGTTATAGGACACCTTGCCCCCCCCCCCCCCCCGCAGTAGACTTGGCCTCTTAAGGGCCAAGACCACAAGGCTGGATGTGATCTCTTCTATGGTTGCAAAAAAATAGCAGGTGATTATCCCAAAGGTTTTTCTCATTGTGGACCAGGCTGGGTTATCTGACCAGTAGCTGGATTACCTGAAGTGTGAAAGATGGATTGAGATGAACTTTGGAGTGGAATTGTGTCTCCATAATAGTTACAACTCAAATATCTCTATCAGGCTCTGTTTTAGACACAATTCTGGTTCTTTTGCCTCTTCCCCTTTTCTTAGCATCATTCCTGATGCTTTGGTCAAGGTTGATTTCTATAAACATAATATTAAAATTGATTGTGGAATGTAGTTAATAGTGTAAAAATGTTGGATTTTTTTTTAAAAAATTGTATTTTGGAAAATACAGTTCTGCTGCATGATAGAAAGGTATTTTTAGCAGTATAGTTGTCATTTTTATTTTTCTGATTCTTAAGCGATGGACACCCCCTGACTTACCCATAGATAGGATTTGAAAATATCATCATTTGGCTTACTTTCTGGGTATCTCTAAATTGTCTTCATATTTTCTCATTCCATTAGATTTATTCTTTTACAAACTGAAAGAAATATAACCCATCGGAATATTTTTAAGATGTATTACTTTAAAAACCACAAATTAATTAGGATTCATATAGACATTATAACAGATTCCACATGATTTTAATTAGGTTACAATCCTGGAAAAGTCCAGTGAGTTCTATTGGATATACAGGATTGTGCTGTTTTCTATTTTCCAAAATTAAAATTTTTTAATGCTTCTTTGTTAATAATAAATCCTTATTAGCAAATAATATGCTAGCCACTTTCTGGCAGTTTTTCAAAAATTCCATTTTGATTCAAGATGTTCATTTTTATAATGAGAAATGGAAAAGCACAATGTAGAAAAATAGGTAGCTACTCTCTGCTTCTAAAAATATATATCAGTAGCCAAGAAGTTCTCACTTAAGTCACTTAGGTAATGCAAACCTGACCCTGGAAGAATGTAGACCTCTAAGGAATATGTTTTAATTTTACAATATGCTTGGATAACACATTAGATACAGTAGATTTTGGTATGTTCTCCTGTATTGTGCCATGCATTTGTGGTACAACAAACTCATCAGGACAGGATTTGCATCTGAAAGACAAAAGTCACTCTTTTGAAGATAGCAAAGTTCACATTCTGGACAGAGAGAACTAATGGTTTGAAAGTGGAATCAAAGAGACTATGTTAAAACTGAACAGCCTTCCTTCAACAGTGGAGGAGGCATGCAAAACTATATATCTCCTGTTTACAATGAAGTCCTTTCAGCAGTCCCAAGAAGGTTCCACACCCCATTTGCACTCTGATTCAGGTGATTTTGAGGATACAGATAAATCCACAAGTAGCCACAAGGACTCACAGAGAGCTAATGACCAGATGACTACAAAGAATATAAATCCTTTCTTCCCTCACCAGTCAGTTAGAACTGTAGAAGCTTCTTGGATGAGAAGTGAAACGTTTAAAACAATCCAAGAAAGTCCAGTTGCCATTTGGAAAATACACCTTTGGCCTTCTAAAGAATGCTTATTGAAATGGATAAATAGTTTGTAAAAATGTGGAGATAGAAGAACAATGCATCCTTTAAAGACTGTGGGATTTCTGGATCCAGTCAGACAAGCAGGTACTGGCCAATCAACCATACAATGGTAGTAGATAAGGAGCAAAAGACAGTGGTGGTGATAGATGTAGTGGTGGCAAGTGTCAGCAACATCAGGAAAAAGAGTATGAGAAGTTGGAGAAGGGTTGGTGCCTGAAGAAGGAACTAGAGGCCAAATTGGTCCCATTGGTGGTAAGGGTACTTGGGACTGTGACTCTTAAGTTGGGGGAATGATTCCAACAGATTCCAGGAACAGCATCAGAACTTTCCATCCAGAACAATGCAGTGCTAGGAACAACTGAAATACTGCACAGAACCCTCACATTTTAAGGCTTCTGGAAGAGGACCCAAGATTAAAAAAGACACACACTACCCAAAGAGGTGACAAAGAGGTTTTTTTTTCTTTATGTACAGTACAATACATTTCTCAAGCACTTTGGGTTTTTAGTATGGAATAAACCAATCCCTGGTATTTTCCCCACAAAGTGGCTTTTCTGTGTACTTTAAAACATATTTTATATGTGCATGTTTGTGTGTGGGTATGTAAAATAGATCTCTTTTGTACATAAAATAGATCTCTTTCTTTTTCTATCTGTAATGGCTAGCTGACAATTTATAAAATTTAAATGTATGAGAAAAGGTTTTCCCATCAGTAGGATTCCCTCCCCTCCCAAGGCATTCTGTGTATTCAAATGTGAACTTGCAGTTTTCTGTCAAATTGCTGTAACTTCCATTGTTTATTGATTGGATTATTATAGATTGATCACCACATGCATAACTTCCCCATCACTAACAGCAGCTTTTTAGCAGATGGTATATGCATTTAGCAGACATTCATCAACGACTGGAAAAATAAAAAAAAATCACAAGGTATATTCATGTGGGAAACTTTGTTATAAAAATATATTAAAATCATAAGCATATAAGAACCAAGTCCTATATAAGATTGGGCAATTATTTGAAGTTTGTGGCTACTCAACTTCTTTTGAAATGCTTACTATTAATGCTAAATAAATATCTTTATCCTTATATATTGACTTAATATTAGGGCAGGTTTATTAAAGTATTAAGTACTTATAGTCTCAGTTACTTTGTTCTTATATAAGTTGGCAAAGATTTTAAAACATATTTTAAAATATGTTTTAATATTTTAAATATTTTCAAGAATAAATAATTAAAGTAAAATCACATAGTCCAAAGGTAAAACAGATAAAATAGGGTAATTTATTTATTTATTTGAATTAATTAGTCACCCAACTCCAAGGATTCCTTAAAAGTTTGAAAGAATTTGTTGAAAGTCAAAAGTTTCCTGAGAATAACCCATACATTTTATTATCTCTGCTTATAATAACATACCAGCTTATGGTAGCCTGTGATTTATCTACTTTAAGAATAAGAATTATGGAACCATAGGTTAGTTTGTTATTGTAAAGCATAAAGTAAAAACTGTTGAAAAGATATGTGTTGAAATGAATAAAGGAGGAAATCTCCATGCCCAATAAAAATGGGAGAATTAATTTAGTACTGCCTCAGGTGAATCTGATTTATAAGGTTTTTTTAAGGTCCCAGAAGTAACCGTACGGTTTGTTATTGGCTTGATAATCCTTTATAAAATGGCTATTTATTCTTTTTTTAAAACGAAGTTTTATTGGTTTTTTTAAAAATTTACAGGGAAAAAGGTAATGGAAAGGTTACAAATTTTGGCAGTTGCGATGTGCGGTAGGTGCCCCCTCCCTCCATACTCATAATATACATTTACACAAAATTCATTAATAAGTAGTAGCATATAGTCAGCATATGAATTCAGTTAATAATTTCGGTCAGTTTATGTCAAGTAGATTTTCTTGTTCATTTTTGTGATCTGAGCTTTCTCGGTATTGCCCCATCTCCCCCTGCCGACAGAGCTCCGTCCCCTCCCGTGTCCTGCATGTCTGTTGTAGGATCATCTGGTTTTTCTAGGAGTACTTAATTTTTTTCCATAAAGGCCTGCGCCTCTATGGGTGTATTAACTCTAACTCTTGTCTCCTCCCAGAATATTAGCATACCTTCAGGCATCAGCCATCTGAACCACACCCCCTTCTGGTATAATTTATTTGCTAATTGTGAATAGCTTTTTCTTTTTTCCCTCACTTTCTTGGGGATCTGTTTCAGAATGGTTATATACCTATCTTGGTATGTCAAGGCTTGCCCCCTTTGTGCACTCAGAATTTCATCTCTTGTGCTTTTTCTGAGAAATTTAATGTGTACCTCCCTGGGTACGTTATGTGTTCTAGCATAAGCTGAGTTCACTCTATAAACCAAATCTATTTCCCACCCCATCTGTTGTTTCTCTTTCTGGATGTATTCAGCCAAAATAGTTGTCATAATGTCCCTTATATTTTCGTCATCTGCCTCCAACACGTTTTGAAATCTAAGGTAAAAGAACATTCTCTCAAATTCTATTTTCATCTGTTGGGTATCAAGTTCTTTGTTCCCCTTCTGCACCCCTTCCATCCCCTCCCTCATCTCAGCCGTCTCCCCCTCCAAAAGATCCAGTCTCTGTGAGTTTTTGTTAATTTGGGCCTGGTTCTCTTTAATTTCTTCTTTCATCTCCTTTAGTTGTTTTTTTATTTCCTCTTGTCCCTGTAAAAGTTGCTGAAACATTTGTTGAAACTCCATCTCTGTGGTTTTAGGTTGCATCAAAGCTGTTATCGTTGATTGTGTACTAGGACTAGATGTTGCAGATGTCGGGGCAGAGGCAGCAAAGCCAGGCTTTCCAGGGGGTGGTTTTTTAGGAGACATTGTTTGTAGAGTAGAGAGTTCAGTCAGTACAGGGAGTGATCAATCAGAGAGGTGGAACAGCCAGGAGAGTCCAGGAGACAGAAGGTCTAGGCAGTAGAGGATTTTTCTAATCACCCTGGCAATAGAGTAAAGTTTTTCACTCCAGGGAGTTCAAAAGGTAGCAATCCACAAGAGATTTGTCTGAGTAGCACGGAGACAAAGACCGGAAGCCTGAAGTTTTAAAGGTGGAGTTAGGTTTCACAGTTCATAAAGACAACGGAAGTGTGCCATCTTGCCCTGCCAGCTTCGGGTTTAGAGGCATAATAAAGTTTTCAAAGTTCCCAAAGTTTCCAGATCATCATTATGTTGTAAAGTTAAATCCGAAAATTCACTTTTAGTAAGGGCGTGACATCATTGGTTGGCTCTCCCCCTCCTCCTTCCCCTGGGGCTGAGAGCAAAATTGTTTCAAGCCGCCTGCCCGAGGGGGGGGGGAAATCCCCCTCCCTCCAGCCGCGCCTCTCCAAGTCAAGCCGAAAGAAGGAAATTTATAAATGGCTATTTATTCTGACCATGAGAAAAAAAATAGCAAATAAAGGAAAAAGAGGCTAAATGTCCTTAGTTCTAGAGGCAAAATTCAGATGCTTCTTTGTTCAGACAAAAATTCTTCTCACTGTCAAGGATAGAATTTTTTCAGATTCTTGCTTAAGCAAAGTACAATATAGAAAAACACTTTTCTTCTGAAGGTGCATTAGAGCAAGTACTTTTATATCTTTTGCTTCTTTCATCATGTCATGAAACTCCTGGATCTATGCCTCAACACACTTCAAGTTCAATGCGAAAATCTATTAGCAAGTACAAGGTATCCTGATTGGATCATCCATATCAGGCCTAATAGCAGCAGTCATGCAATGATTCGAATCCATAATTCTACCCACCATCCAACCAAAATTCTGGACATGCTACATTGATGATACCTTCATCATCATCAAATTGAAGAAATGCACCACTTAGTAGTATATTCCCTGGAATCAAATTCACAAACAAAGAGGAAACAGACAACGGACTCCCATTCTTCGATGTTGACCTAAGGATGCTAGACAATGGAGAACTAGAAACCCAAGTCTATCACAAACCTATGCACATAGACCAGATCCTCAGCTTTGCAAGCAACTACCCACCACACACAAAAATAGCTATGCCCAGACCCTGTTCAGAAGGACCAGGACACACTGCAGCACTATCAGATTAAGAAAAGCAGAAGAGAAATGGCTGCCTGACATCTTTCTCCACAATGGCTATCCAAAAACTTCATATTCCAACATACAGCATTGAAACCACACCACACAGTCAACTACCATGCAAATACTAACCTTACTGTACACAAAATGGGTGTTGGAAGTGATAACCAGAATTTTCCAACCCCTAAGAATACCAATAGCCTACAAATCCACAGCCACACTCCACCAGGAACTATCCACAACCAAAGACAAAATACAGACAGATGAAAGAAACAATGTAATCTACAAAATCAACTGTTACAATTGCAACCAATTCTACCTGGGGCAAACATCACATCAGTTAAAAACGAGGATTCATGTACACTGGCTGGCAGTCAAATGCCACAATCCCAAATCCTTAATCTTTACCCACACTGACACCAAACGGCACCATTTTGATTGGAACAACACAAAAACCACCAGCCATGCTACCACCCACCATGCTCATGAGTTTATCGAAGCCTGGCACTTCACAAGCAATTCCATCAACAGACATTTTGAACTACAACCAGCCTACAAACCCATCAGAATCCAAAACAACCATACAACCAACCAGAGAAAGCACTGACTCTCAACTAACCCACACAACCTCCCACTAGCAGTTCAACTCCCAATGACCCTGACTTGATATAATCTCCTTATCACAAGACCATCACAAGACTCACTGATGACTCATACCTGATCCATCACAAGACCCATCACAAGAGCCTGACTTGACAGACACACACACCTGAAGCCCTTATAAACAGAACAACACTGACACTGACATCCCCTAAACTCCACTGATGGTATTACCTAGCTTGGTAATGAAATATTCAGAAACTAACCCACAACCTTGGAGAATGAAACTTCACCATCATTCTACACTCTAGTTACAGATATTTGCCACTATTACAAAGGTCTATTATGCAATAATAAAATATAGTTTGGATTGGATCTAGTATTTATTATATTTTGAGTAAAGCTACTAAAACAGAGAAATTTAATTTGATCATTGATACCTGAAAGCATACTCATTTTCAGAAGGCATTCAAAATATGCCAGTGGCTAGTAATAATATTAGAATTAAGAATATAATAGAGACAATTCCATATGAAAGAGAAATCTCCGTGTGAATATCTCTCTATCTCTCACGCACACTATCTGTGTAAATGCTCCAAGAGCCAAAAGAAACAACATGAATATTGGGTGATGATTCCATTTCTTAAAGTGCTTTCATAAGGTACCATAAAGAAGAACAATCCATCTTGAGGCATCTTGAAACTATTTTTGAAGTGCATGGTTAAGATTTCATTACATAAAATGAGATCATCATTAACTTAGATGACTTTAAAAGGGCTCTGAATCAATTCATGGAAGTCAAGTCTATTAAAAATGATTAGTTGTGAAGTCTCATTCTTACATTCAGGTTGGGGATAGTGTGTGCCATTGTGACAATCAAATGCTGTACTACATTAGGCTTTGGCCTAATCTAGAAGGCTATTCTTAATTTTGATAACCTGGGATTGGCATCCTATGTAAGTCAGTATTCCAGTGATCAGTGAAGTAGGAATATGTTGAGAATATCTTAATGAGTATTGTTTTCAAATTGAGATCGCTTTTCTTGTGTGTTCTACACTTTCAGCAAATATAAAGTTTTGCAGAAAAAGAAAAAGAGTATATAAATAGATTTAGAGAGAAGTAGGCTATCCTCATCACACAAGCACATATGCTTTTTATTTCCCACTAGCTTTTCCTGTGCATGTCTTGGAAGAAGCAAAAGATTTTGCCTGGGAGCAGAAAGGAGAGAAAGCATTCTTAAAGAAGGAGAGTTAAGGTATAAGCAGACTAAATATATTGGGCAGGGGTACATTATGACTTTTGTGGGCCCTAAGAACTCTGGCCTTCTTGGGCCCATTCTTCTTAAAATTAATAGTATTAAACTATATTTCAAATGATTTTCAATATTTGTGTTAGATACTGGTACCAACTACAGTGGTTTCCACCAAGGTCCTCTGTTCCCGCCGGAACAGAGGTTTAATCCTATTGGTCGAAGGTTCTGACAGCTCCCTATAAAAGGGCTGCTGTCAGACTCAACCTTCGCTGGATTGTTCTTACTTGTACTTTAATAAAGAGCTGTTTTTACCTTTAGTCTTGTGTGCCTTTCCATTACCCGATCTAACACTTTGTAGTTGTTTTAGAGAGAAATAGTGAATGGAGCATATTATATGTATTAATTTGTAGTAATGAACAATTGTTGCTGATTCATTACTATAGAGGGAGTAGGGCATGTCCTAGAGGGCAGTGGGAAGATCTACTAATAGTCAGAAAGCATGACTTAAGTCCTTTCCAAGAAATTAAATTGAACAGATCTTGAAAATGCCTTAGAATGTATACGTTATGTTTAGTTTACTCATTCTGGTGGGTGTATTCCCTGAGCAGATTATGCTGTTCTGTTGGTTGAAAGCCCACACAATGTGCAGCAAATATTAAATAGATTATATGATGCAGGGAGGACTATGGAACTACAAATTAATGTATCCAAACTAGTTGTGCTTTACAAGGAAAATGGTGAAAAATGGAGAAGGTACATAGCAATGAGACAAAGTGAGCCAAATGGCCTCCTGTCCTTCCAGAGAAGATTCTCCACTGACTCTTTGACCTATCCATGAATGAGAAAAAAATTCAGTTCCCAGAAGGCTAACTAGGCTCAAGTGCGTGTGGCTAAAATAAAATAAAATCCAAGACCTGGCCAAGCCCTGTCAGCTCAAATTTGTCTTTCTATGCTTCTGCTGCTGCCAAGTTGAACATAGCAAGTCTCCCCTTCCTTTCTGTGTTGTGTTTTGGTAACTTTAGTCACAAAAATATGGATGGGTCATTTGTACTGAGAAGGCAATGTTACCATCACTTGAGAAAAATGAACAAAAGGGTAGTCAGAAGAGAAGACTGTGTGGTAAAATGAGGGAGTGAGTGCTGATGTGCATGGATGGGTCTCTCAGCATCATGAAGTATTTGGCCGTTTTCTCTTCTAAACTCTTTTGCCATTAAAGAAACACTTCCCTTTTAGAACAGGAGTTTTCCCCATTATCCCCAATGGAAAATCAACTCATTTTCTCCCAACTGAAGCGACATCTATACATTCAATATACTTGTGGGAAAATCATTAGATGTGATTTGAGGTAAGACTTATTTGTTTCAATAAGACACATCTATCAGCATAGACTACCTCAGGAGAAATTGCTCTGGAAGTCTGAGGAAAAGAACAAAAAAGGAAAACAGGATTATTGAGTGAGACTGTATGCCTTACCAGGAAATAGAAGAAGTTACGCTGAAAACCATTAAGGAAAGCTCCCCTTTCATTCATTCATTCCATTCCATTTAGGATTTATTTTATAATCTCATTCTCAGGATGACATACCATACTTTAAAAACACATATTTTTTATTGTCTAAACCACCATAAAAGATAATAAACCTATAAAGCAACAAAACTCAAAACATTGTGAAATCATAAGGATAAAACAAGAGAGCACAAAGGTGTGTTCTGCCAGCATTCTGTTTCTTTTCTAGATGAAGTAAGAAGCTTTAATGTTTTAGTTAGTGTATGATGAGAATATGACAAAGAGAAGTAAATATATACACACAATCTGTGTAATTATATATAAAACTTCTATGGGGCATGGCAGTGTTTTATACATGCTTTATACTCATGCCCATTTACCCTAGAAGAAGTTCATAAGGGTATGGATTCTTTACAAAACAGTAAATCTGCAGGATTTGATGGCATACATTCAGAATTACTGAAGAACTGTGGACCAGAAACTAAATGTTGGTGTCATGGCCCAATCACAGTTGGCTTGCCTCCTTTTTTTAGTTCCATACTATACTCAGAGGTAGCATGGTGGCTTGGCAGTTAAGACACTGGGCTTGTTGGCTGGAAACCAGCAGCCCAAGTTTGACACTTGAGGGCCACATGATGGGGTCCTGTTACTTGCCCCAGCTGCTGCCTACCTAGCAGTTTGAAAGCATGCACATGTGAGTAGATAAATAGGTACCATCTTGGTGGGAAGGCAACAGTTCAGTTTATTTGATTTATTTTTCAGTTTATTTGATTTAACAGCACGGCATCATGTCATGCTGGCCACATGACTGCGGAAATATCTTTGGACAAGGCTAGCTCAATGGTCTTGAAACTGAGGTAAGTATTGCCCCCTATAATCGGCAACAACTAGTGGAGTAAAATCTGGAGGGACTCCTTTATCTTTACTTTTACTATACTCAGGATGACTGCCTCCTATATTCAAGAAGACTAAACATATTGCAATTGAAACCAGGGAAGGATCCAAATCTTCTTCAAAGTTACTGGCCAATTGCTCTTCTCTATGTCTACAAATTTTAGAAAGACTTGTGTTAAAGAGAATAGGCCTTGCAGTAGAATCTGTAATTCAAGTAGAACAAGCGGGATTCTGCCCCAAACATGATTGTAGTGATCAAGTTCTTGAATTAACTTCCTACCTGGAGAATGGATCCCAAAGGAAAATGCAAATGTCTCTGTCTTTCTTGACCTCTTGGTGGCCTATGATACTGTCCAAAGAGAAGGACTTATCCTCAAACTAATCAATGTTATATCTTGCCACAACACCATTGCCTTGATTGACAACATGCTGATTAACAGGCTACAAGTTTTTAAAGCACTTGACAGAAGCAGATATCATGTTGAATGGATCACCTATAAGAAGTTTAATATGAGAAGGTATGATACTAAGGAGAGCTATGAGCTATATAGAATTTTTATCAGCTTTTTGTCTTTTATTCCCAGACAAGATTTTTCCTAAAACGTTTCAACATCAGAATAAGATTCCCAGTTTCATCCTTACTAAGGAGGGCCCAACAAGCTTCTACTGAAAGCATAGATCAGACCCATGTACAACCCTGATAACATTTTGTGATGGAGACAACTCCTTTACCATTTTTTTCTTGTAGCAAAATATGTTGTATAATTTTAAATCACAGATATCTTCCTGAAATATGTGAAAAGCCACAACATGGTAATTTCTGAATGTAGTTTTATTGGAGGCATTAGCCTTGTTTAGGCAAGTTCAAAAGCCTGGGACTTTAAAGCCATTTGCTGAATGCAAGTTGAATTCAACCCTTTCATTTTTTGCCATTCAACTGGTTGGAGATGGAGGAATTCGGCCAACCTAACCCACACGAAAACATAGAAGAGAGGTCAGCATACACCAGCCTTTCCTTTATATGTATTGCCATAAATTATGGCTGAAGAACTGCTTTGGCAGAACAGGACAAAAGGCTTGAATCTGAAAATTTTGATCTCCAAAATGTGATAGAGTTGCATCTCTTTTCTAGTCAGTTTTCAAATAGTTATCTAGAGAGGCCAAAGATATAGATCTCTTTCCCTATAGCAGACTCTTGAATAACACATCTTTATATTGTTTTGGTTAAACAGCACACCTTTTTCTTACAAAGGTCACAGATGGCTTGGCAGGTGTTTCTTTCCTTAATCAAAGAGATTCCTAAACTGCAGCTATTTTGTTGCCCAAGTTCTTGTCTTGAAAAGGTTTCTTTGTTAGCTTTGTTATGAACCTGGTTCCAGGCCCCAACAGAGTTAAACATAGAGTTCTGAGACAACAGGCCAAGGGGGGACTGGATTGCACGAGGCCGAAGGCCACCAGATCGTCCTTTCAGCTCCAAGGTCCAACCATCTACCTCAAAGGCCCATCCATCCCTGGTGACGCCACCTGAGAAGACCATACCTGTCCAACCCCTGATGACATGTTTCCGCTGTGGGAAGCCAGGCAATTGGGCAGCTGAGTGCCCCGAGGCAGGCCCTAAGATATCCTTGGGTACATCAAGAGAGAGATGAGGAACAGCCAGGAAAGGTGTTAAAACCACCCCAGGGAAGTTGCGTGGGGCGCAACAAACAACCCCAACAACCCTGGGTGGAGATCTGGATGATCTGAACAAAGGGCTTGACACTGGTGGGAGTGATGATGACAGAGAGACCAACCCCATGGTATGTAAGCCAATCAAACCTTTCATTCTTTCAGTATTTTTGAAAGTGGCCCAGAGGAGCCAAGAGTGCTAAGCACTGACAGACTTGGGTTGCACCCGCTGCCTCATGAACACAGCTGTCACCACCAGCCTAGGGGTAGGGCTCAGGAAACTATCACGGCCCATACACTTTGAACAATTGGACAGATTATTGTTGGGGTGGCCAGAACAAGTCATCATAGAAATAGGCTCTCACCGAGAGGTTATACGTTTCATGGTGGTCCCAATGATACCGGAAGATATAGCCATGGGTCTACTCTGACTGGATATGTAGGGCCCAACAATATGGTGGTGTGGGTTTTGCAGACACCTGCGGATATGGGTTGGAAGGGGTACCATGATGCAGGTCAAGGCAACGGGGGAGCTGGCCTTCCCTAGGGTATACGGGGAGCTGGAGGAGGTGTTCAGCAAAAGGAAATGTGACACATTACCTCCCCACCATCCCACGGATTGTGCAATAGAGATCCTCCCAGAGGCTAAGTCGCCAAAGCCCAAAATTGGTGGAAGCCCCGATCGGCTCCAATACAGGTCAGGGGCGTATCAATCGTATCTCACCACTGGAATGACATTTCTTCTCTCTGCATCCATTTTTGTATTTGAAAAACGTTTTTTTGTGGTGCTAGGTTCTGACAAGGCAGAGGAGAAGGTAGAGCAGAAACAATTATTCAGAGAGAATAATTCTCCAAAACCTTAATGTAGATAATGTACACATGGGCATAAGTATTTTTATAAGTAAATACCGTGGAAGCCAGTAACATTCAGATATGCTATCTTTAAGGCATTACAGGTGTAATTTCCACTCTTGTAATCTAGTAGAAGGTTGCTCTATATAAAAGTATATTAATTTGTTGTCATCTTTAAAATGGCACCAATACCAGAAGAAAAAGAATATTTAGGGATATATTAGATATTAAAAAATATTATGAAGTAAGTATTGATACAAATTGCTTTGTGTTTTTTTGTTGGAGATGCAAATTGAGAATGGCAACATTTCTTCAAATAGTTGATCTTATTATCACTTTGTTTTGCCTTGATATGCACGGGATAATTGACAATTTAGACCAGGGGTCCACAATCCCTGGGCTACAGCCCAGAATTGGGTCACACAAGTGGTGGGCGACCATGCACCTGCTGCTCATGCAAATGGAGCTGTGTGCATGCACATCCACGTACGGGACACTCACACGGAACCATCCCCTCTCCTCCCCTTGCCTGGGATGACCTGGGCTGGGCAGCCAAAGTGAAGACTTAATTCCCTTTTATTGCTCCATTTCCCCCCCAAATCCCCACAGTTCATTGCAAATTCAAGGGCAGGGCTCTAAACACGCACACACGATTCCAATAGTTCTTGGCTGCTATACGTCCAGAGGAGTAACACAGTCCTGGCAGCAGAAGCAGTACAGAAAACTTGATCACGGGGTGTCCTGGTTGCCCCTTTGTTCCCTGGGGTTGCAGCAAAAACACAGCCAAGCTAGGCAAGGTAAGGAAAAACAAAACAAAGCAAAGCAAAGTGAGGCAAAGGAAAGCAAGGTAGCAAGATGTCGGTAATTGCAAGTGTGGCTGGAATAATGCTTGCTCCTGACAAACACCTCTCCCCGTAGCATCTTCTTAAATCCTATTCCCTAGGTGAGCTTGGTGACGAGGGGTGAAGCATCCTCCTCCCAAGTTGCTGGCTTGCCCTACACTGATCTCACGTCCTCTCCATTCTCCATATTTTGGGTTCAGGCATGAGAGACAATTGCTCTTCTCCAGAGCTCCGTTGCTCCTCTACTCTGCTGCCTGTCCTTTTCATTATCTCTCCCCTTGCTCGGTCATCCACCCTCTTGTTCTCTCTGACAACTCTTCCCAGGCCCGAGAAACCTGGGGCTGCCTCATCCTGCTCTTCTGGTCACTCCACTGGGCCAGGGAGGCTGCACCATCTTCCTCTGTTGGCCCCAGTTCCAACTCCTCCTCCTCCTTGGCCCCGGCCTCCAACAGGGCAATGGCACTGCCGATCTGACAAGCCAGAAAGATTGGGAACCACTGATTTAGACAGTAAGTACATTTTAAGAATATGCATGATTTGTTTCATTATGTCACCAGTTATTTGGACCTTGTTAAGATGCAAACTGGCCAAAATGCTTGGTTTACAGTCAAGGATTGTTGAAATGTGTATTGGTATTCTTGGTATTCAAATTAATGTTTTGACCTCCCCACAAAGGAGGGCTTTTAGGCATTTAAGACACCTTTTTGAGGAGTTGTATATCATGATATGTTTTGCATATCAGAGTCTTCCCAGGCCTTTATTTTAATTTTGATCTTAACTGCATAGTTAACACTCATGTATATGCATTTCCCCTGCTAATTAGCACATTTTTACAAACTGCTTTGAAAACATTTTGAATGAAATCTTAAGTGCTATCATATTCCCTTAAGCTGTTTAAACCTTCATGTTTAATTTATTTAATTGCAGCTTTGGGGAAGGAGGATTTATAACCAACATATGGCAGCAGGAGAAATATTTATTGTCTGAGAGGTACAGTCTCAGAAAAGTTTGCATCTCTTAGAACTTTATATCTACTTCTTATAAAGAAGCAGAGAGACAGAGAGGTGTACCACGTTTAAGGACAATTTTGAATCACATACCTCAAGATACATCAAATTTGACCTCCCCTCCTCCCAATGAGAATATGATCTAGACCAGGCCTGCACAACTCAATGATGGGAAGAAATAATCAAAGGCTACAAAGGAATAATTGGCGCACCAATCAACTGTTTCGTGATCGTAATGGAGCGGCAGTAACGGAGGAGGCCTGGAGGTATTGGAGGTGCTTGGAGGCAGGATGTCTTTTTGGGAAGGGGTCAGTGACAGATCTGTATGATTGCAGGGGATTTATTGACACTTCAAAAAAAACGCTGGTAGGCTACACAAGGCTGCTTGGTGCACCACACATTGTGCAGGCCTGGTCTAGGTAAAGAAACAATGAGAAGGGACTGCAGCACAGAACTTTCATTGCAGACAGAGCACAGATAGTTTTATTGTGGACAGAATGCAGATAGTTTTATGTAACGATTTATTTCATCAATTTATATAGCTGTGCACTCATTCTGACTCTGAGCTGCTGAAACTGGTTGAAAGCATTCAATGTAAGGAAACTATCAGCAAAAAAAAAAAAAACACTACAGTGTAAAAACATTTTAATGCACAGTCCAGAGTTGCTTTTGGTGAGAGGAGCGGCTATACAAATTTGATGAATGAATAAATAAAAATTTCCTACATCATGGATTCAACATAGTGAATATCATACATTTTATATCATATATATATATGACAGCTCATATATTTCAAGCAGCTCATCTAACAGAACTTTGCAGCCCCCCTCCCAATCTCCCCTCCCTCAATTACACATTCTATCCAGTTATGGTAGATTGGGATAAACAAAAAAAATGATTGTAAATACTTGAAAAAATATTTCAAAACAGAAGAATGAAGCTTAAGAAGGTGAATAGCATTGGATTAGCTTTTGGGGTAAAAAAAAGAATACGGGGTAAAAAAATTAACTTCACATCTAAATTGATTTGGCTTGGGCTGGCACAGAGTGGCCAGGAAAGAAATAATCAATATTGTGATAGATAATAGGTAATAGATAGTTGATAGGTTGATGCGAATATCACTGTAAGACTATGGTGAAGAAGATAAATTTTGTGTTCTGGTTCTTATGAAAACAAAAAAGGCAGTAACATAGTTGATTATCTACAGTGTGATCGCACCTAGGGCATTTCCACAAGAGTCTTCACCATAAGTTTGAGATCTCTGTCCCTTAGCATTAAATGAGATTAGCTGATTTATTCAATGCAAAAGGTGGAGAATTCTTTAAAAAAATAAAAGGCAGAATTTCCTGAAAGTTTGGATGGGCTCTTTTTCCATTGGAGGGAACTCTTGCATCTGTCTTCCTACTGGTTCCAGTGGGATGCTAAGCTGAGGAGCAGTTCTTTTTTTTTTTAAACAAAGTTTTATTGGTTTTTTAATATTTTACAAAGGGAAAAGGTATGGGAAAGGTTACAAATTTTGGCAGCCGCGAGATGCGTTAGGTGCACCCCCCCTCCAAACTCATAGTGTACATTTGCAAAAAATTCAAATATTACATAATAGCATATAGTCAGTGTGGTAAATTCAATTGGTAATTTCGGTCAGTTTATATCACATGGATTTTCTTACTTATTTGTGTGATCTGAGCTTTCTTGATGTCGCCCCATCTCCCCCAGTTGGCAGTGCTCCGGCCCCTCCCGTGTCTTGTACATCTACTGAAGTGTCTTCTGATTTTTCTAGGAGTAGTTTATTTTTTTCCATAAAGGCTTGCGCCTCTATGGGTGTATTAATTCTAACTCTTGTCTCCTCCCAGAATATTAGCATACCTTCAGGCAGTAACCATCGAAACCACACCCCCTTCTGGTATAGTTTATTCGCCAATTGCGAATAAAATTTTCTTTTCTCCCTCACTTTCTTGGGGATCTATTTCAAAATGGTTATCTCCTTATCTTTGTATGTCAAGGCTTGCCCCCTTTGTGCATTCAGGATTTCATCTCTTGTGCTTTTCCTAAGAAATTTAATATGTACCTCCCTGGGGACATTGTGTGTTCTAGCATACGCTGAGTTCACTCTATAGGCCAGGTCTATTTCCCACCCCATCTGTTGTTTTTCCTTCTGAATATACTCAGCCAAAATGGTTGTCATGATGTCCCTTATGTTTTCATCATCTGTCTCCATCACGTTCTGAAATCTAAGATAAAAAGACATTCTCTCAAACTCTATTTTCATTTGTTGGGTGTCAAGTTCTTTGTTTCCCCTCTGCACACCCTCTATTCCCCCTTTCATCTCAGCCGCCCCATCTTCCAAAAGATCCAGTCTCTGTGAGTTCTTATTAATTTTATCCTGGTTCTCTTTAATTTCTTCTTTCATCTCCTTCAATTGTCTCTTTATTTCCTCTTGTCCCTGTAGAAGTTGTTGAAGCATTTGATGAAGCTCCAAGTCCGTAGATTTAGGTTGCTTGAAGGCTGTTAACGTTGATTGTGTGCTAGGACTGGAGGTTGCAGATGTTGGGGCAGAGGCAGCAAAGCCTGACTTTCCAAGAGGTGGTCTTTTAGATGCCATTGTTTATAAAATAAAGAGTCCAGTCAGTATAGAGAAGAATCAGTCAGAGAGATAGAACAGCCAAGAGAGTTCAGGAGGCAGAGAGTCCAGGCACAGGGGAGTTTTCTAATCACCCTGGCAAAAGAGCAGTCATTTTTCACTCCAGGGGGTTCAGAAGCAAACAATCCACAAGAGAATTATCCAGGTAGCACGGAGACAAAGACCGGAAGCCTGAAGCTAAAAGGTGGAGTCAAGTTTCACATTTCATGAAGACAACGGAAGTGTGCCATCTTGCCCTGCCAGCTTCGGGTATTGAGGCAACAAATAAAGTTTTCAAAATTCAAAGTTCCCAAGGCTTCCAGATCTCATTGTCTTAAACCTTAAAAGTTTAAATCTGAAAATCCATTTAATAGGGGTGTGACATCTTTGGTTTGGCTCTCCCCCTCCTCCTTCCCTTGGGGCTGAGAGCTCACTTGTTTCCAGCCGCTTGTCCAAGGGGGGGAAAATCCCCCTCCCCTCCAGCTGCACCTCTCCAGATCAAACCAAAAGTTCAAGTTTGCACAGCTGACAGATTTTAAAGTTGGTGATAGGAATGAAGGGAGTCTACACCTCACCGCTCCACCGCCGCATCCTTCAGCTTTCTTTTTTCACTCCGAACAGCCTGTCAGCGAAGAAGCGCCCACGCGCCCTCCGATCTGCTCCCCGGTGCCTTGAGCACGCAGGGGACCTCCTGCCGGCCGCCTCCGATGCAGGGATCCCCCGCGATGCCGCCCCTCTGGCAGGACGCCTCTACGGGGCGTCCTGTGCCCCCCAAGAAGTGGGGAAGCCCACCGGGGAGCCGGAGCGAGCAACGAGTTGTCCATCGCCGTCAGCCGCCGGAACCGGAAGTCCTGAGGAGCAGTTCTTGTAAGAAAAAATAGAAATGAATATTCAGAATCTTTCTCCTTTCCTTCTAGCAGGAACATAAGGATTTGGGCTACTCCTGTGAAGTGCAACTGGCAACTATATTTCCTTACAATAAATACATTTCTTGCAGCATAAAAAAAGCATTTTGTTTATAATTTATCATAAACTTTCTCGCATTTCAGTTATAGCTCAACTCTACAACTATGATTTGATGTGCTAGGGGGACATCTTGGAAAAAGAATTGGAAGAAAGATTCACCACAATGCTAAAATCTCAGGTATGCAAATAAAAACTGGGAGGTTCAGAAATAATAAAAGGAAGAGCTTCTTTGCACAACACAGTAATACCACTGCATTCATGGCTACAAATTAATAAGAGCCCCCCCATCTTAGATTGCTTTTATAGATATGTTCATCAAATGTGTAAAGCTATATTTTATCTCCCTTAACATTAGTTCCTGAGGAATTTAAATGGGACGATACAGACAGCTTTGTTCTGCTTGTGGGTCATAAAGTGTCCAGGTTTGCTTAAAAAAAAACCTTTCCTTGAGGTAATGACATCACTCTACGAGGTCTCTTGCTGTGTCACGAAATATAAACCTTAGAACTTTATAGTAGAGGAATGGCAGCAATTTTCAAATATCATGAGATCTGAAGTACCAAATTGTCCATTTCAATGACGATGGCGCACTGCATAGTTTGCTTGCCAGTTTCAACTGTCAGCTTAAGTTGCTCCTTTTTTGGTGACAAGCATCAATAAAACTTTTGTTTGCACTGGCTGTTGACTCATCTTAGGTGGAATTATGTACAGAAATAAGTCAATAATTCCTCATTCATTGTGATCCACATGCAACGCAGATTGATGATACAACGCAAGGGTCCTGTATAGACAAGATTCTTGTTTACTGTGTACTTTTCCAGGTCACTTAGCACATTGCTTCATAAACATGCTTTTAGCAATGCAGAGACTGGTGTGAATGGAGTTTAAGTTTATGTAGATCAATTCATCCTTAAAAACTAGCAGAACTATTTTTTTAAAATTTGCACTGCAAACACATTAGGGATAAGCGAAGCTATTCCCAGAAAGCTTTCAGTACCTCCTCAAACAGTAGGCTATTAGGAGATGCCAAATTTGTTTTTAAGGCTGTGCTATTATTTCCCCGTCTGCAAAAAAAAGATGTCATTCCAGGGAGGGTCATTCTTGGAAGCAGATCTTGAAGAAAAGCATTTCCATAAGGACTTTGGAGATGGCTTAAATTATGTTCTCAAATGCTGCCAAAATTCTGTGGAAACTATTGCCACAATCAGGAACCATCAAGATATTTAAAAGACCTGATCTTCCTGAAACATAGAATAGCATTCGTCAGAGCCAGATATAACATCCTCCCCTCAGCACTCCTGCAGGGCAGGTATAACAAGACCCTAATAGTGGAATGAGTATGTGTAAATGGTAAAGGAGAAGTCAAAGATATCAAACATGTTTGATTGCACTGTGTTATACAGAGTTTTTAGGTCAATGCATATTTTTTCCTTATTACCATGGAGAGCAGACAATTTATATGTAGATATCTCCACTGGGACGCGAACCCAGCTACCACATACGCAGTAGCAAAATTCTGTGCAGCTGCAATGACCACAAGAAAAATTCAATTACAGAATTAAAGATGTTTGTTTACTTGCACCAATTTTTCATAGATATCTCTAATAACTTTTGGGGAGTCTTTATTTACACACATACTTACTCACTCTCCCATCATGCAACCAAGGACAAGAGCCATACTGTTTGATCCCATGTATTTTATTATTAGTGTTGTGGTCCGCCAGTGACCTGTGGAGCTCATAGCAGAGTCAGACAGCAAGGAGGTTGGTGAGGAACATGGACCAGTCCTGGAGTCTGGGGAATGCTTGGATGAGGCTCTGCATCAGAGGCAGAGAGGGGGCCAGGGCCATCTGGGAATTTTTTTTTTCAAAAAATTTTATTGGTTTTTTTAAACATTTATAGGGAAAAGGGTAAATGGAAGGGTGTACAAATTTTGGCAGTTGCAAGTGTGGCAGGCGCCCCCTCCCTCCAAACTCATAAAATACATCTAAGTATAAAACATTAGTACATAATCATATAAAATCAGCATATTAATTCTAAAAAAAATTTCAATCAGTTTATATATTATAATATATAATCTACATATAATTTCATTACTACTTTCAGTCTGTTTATAACAATGTGGTTTTCTTATTCATTTTTGTGATCTGAGCTTTCTTGGTATTGCCCCTTCTCCCCCCCGCTGGCAGAGCTCCGGCCCCTCCCATGTCCTGCATAACCGTTGTAGAGTCTTCTGTTTTTTCTAGGTTTGCTTTGTTTTTTTCCATAAAGGCCTGAGCCTCTATGGGTGTATTGATTCTAATTCTTGTCTCCTCCCAGAATATCAGCATACCTTCAGGCATCAACCATCTAAACCACACCCCCTTCTGGTATAATTTATTCGCCAATTGCGAATAATTTTTCCTTTTTTCCCTAATTTTTGGGGGGATCTGCTTCAAGATGGTTATCTCCCTGTCGTGATATGTCAATGCTTGCCCCCTTTGTACACCCAGAATTTCGTCTCTTGTGCTTTTTCTAAGAAACTTGATATGGACTTCCCTAGGTACATTGTGTGTTCTGGCATAAGCTGAATTCACTCTGTAAACCAGGTCTATCTCCCATTCCATCTGTTGTTTTTCTTTATGTATGTATTCAGCTAGAATGTTAGTCATAATGTTCCTTATATTTTCCCCATCTGCTTCTATAACATTTTGAAATCTAAGATAAAAGGACATTCTCTCAAATTCTGTTTTCATTTGCTGGATCTCAAGTTCTTTGTTTCCCTTCTGCACTGCTTCTACCCCCCCTCTCACCTCCGCCATCCCACCCTCCACAAGGTCCAGTCTCTGTGAGTTCTTATATATTTGGACTTGATTCTCTTTAATTTCTTCCTTCATTTTCTTTAATTGTTTCTTAATTTCTTCCTGGCCCTGTATGAGTTGCTGAAGCATTTGTTGCAAATCCATCTCTGTGCTCTTAGGTTGCATCAGTTCTGTAATCTTTGACTGTGTGGCAGGACTGGATGTTGCAGATGTCGGGGCAGAAGTAGCAAAGCCAGGTTTTCCAGGGGGTGGTCTTTTTGGAGACATAGTTTATAAAGTAGAGAAATCAGTCAGTATAGAGCAGTGGTTCTCAAATAGTGGGGCGCGCCCCCCAGGGGGGGCGCGAGGCTCCGTAAAGGGGGGCGCGAAGGCTCCCTTTCCATCTGGGTGCAACGGCGGCGGCAACAGCGCAGCGGCGGCGGCGGACTGGAGTTTCCCGCCAAGGTTGCCTGTCCGACCAGCCCCCGCTGGCTCCTGGCTGAGGGAGGAGCTGCCGCTCCACCTTCTCCGAGCGGGATCCACACGCCCTGCAACTGGCCGTGAGGGGAAGGTTTTGGCCAAAAAACGGGCCATTTTTGCCCATTTGTTGCCAGTAGAATGCTTCTGGGGGTGGGGGAGGTGAAAAATGGGGTGCACAGATGCCCCAGGAGGCACAAAAAATGGGCCCCTTTTCAACCCCCCCCACCTTCAGAAGATGATAGAGAAAGAGAGAGCTAGTGAGAGGGAGGGAGGGAGAAGTGAGACAGAAAGAGATAGACAGAGAGAGAGACACACACACACACACAGAGACAGAGAGAGACAGAAGGAGAAAGAGGGACAGAAAGAGAGAGAGAGGAGAGAGAGACCGAGAAAGACAGAGAGAGACAGAGAAAGACAGAGAGAGAGAAGAGAGAGACAGAAAGAGAGAGTGAGACACAGAGAGACAGAAAGAGACAGAGAGAGAGGAGACAAAGAGAGAGAGACAGAAAGAGACAGAGAGAGTGAGAGAGAGACAGAGAAAGACAGAGAGAGAGAAAGAGAGAGGGAGACAGAAAGACAGACAGAAATAGAAGGAGAGACAGAAAGAGAAAGGCAGAGAGAGAGAGAGGGAGAGAGACGAGGGAGAGAGAGAGACAGAGGGAGAGACCACTTGGACTGTCTTCGCATCTGGGATGCATGGGTCTTTCCCATTGAGACGAGCAGGTGTTGTTTCTAGAAATCACTGCATGCAGGAAATATATGTGTGTGTTTGTGTGTGTATGTTACGGTGAAAGACCGAAATTGGTGAATGTCGACATTCACCGGTGAATGTCGACATTCACCAATCTCGCTTGGTGAATGTCCGAAATATTTGCTAAATGCCCTTATTTCTGACTTACACCGGTGAATGTCGACATTCACCAAGTACGTTTCCCCCTCTCTTTGGGGAGGAGGAGAGCCAGAGGGTCGCCTCTCTTTGGGGAGGAAAGTACGTTTCCCCCTCTCTTTGGGGAGGAGGAGAGCCAGAGGATCGCCTCTCTTTGGGGAGGAGGAGAGCCAGATGATTGCCTCTCTTTGGGGAGGAAAGTACGTTTCCCCCTCTCTTTGGGGAGGAGGAGAGCCAGAGGATCGCCTCTCTTTGGGGAGGAAAGTACGTTTCCCCCTCTCTTTGGGGAGGAGGAAAGTACGTTTCCCCCTCTCTTTGGGGAGGAGGAGAGCCAGAGGATCGCCTCAAAGGATGCCCCAAAGAGAGGCAAAACGTACTTTCCTCCCCAAAGAGAGGCGATCCTCTGGCTCTCCTCCTCCCCAAAGAGAGGCGATCCTCTGGCTCTCCTCCTCCCCAAAGAGAGGGGGAAACGTACTTTCCTCCCCAAAGAGAGGCGATCCTCTGGCTCTCCTCCTCCCCAAAGAGAGGGGGAAACGTACTTTGCTCCCCAAAGAGAGGCGATCCTCTGGCTCTCCTCCTCCCCAAAGAGAGGGGAAAACGTACTTGGTGAATGTCGACATTCACCGGTGTAAGTCAGAAATAAGGGCATTTAGCAAATATTTCGGACATTCACCAAGCGAGATTGGTGAATGTCGACATTCACCGGTGAATGTCGACATTCACCAGATTTCGGACTTTCACCGTAACATGTATACATGCACATACAAGTGTCATTTCTTCAGTGTTATCACAGAAGTGAGTACACCCCTTAACATTTTGTAAATATTTAAGTATACTTAAATATTTACAAAATGTTAAGGGGTGTACTCACTTCTGTGATACTCTATATATAAATATATGTATATATATGTTCTAGCTGTGCTCCTTTAAATCTTTTCTGCTACAGTTAATAAAGCTATTCTTTGTTGTAAATTGATCCACATTTTTCTTTTTTTATTCTCTTATACGTTAATAAGGATACAGTGTTATGCAGAGGTGTACTTATAACAATTTTATAGACAAATGATACTATTTACAGTCACGCGGGGGGGCGCGAAATGTTTTCTTCTTCCTAGGGGGGGCATGACAGAAAATAATTGAGAAGCACTGGTATAGAGAATGGACAGCTGGAGAAGTAGGGCAGGCAGATGAGTCCAGGAGGCAGAAAATCCAAGCAGAGGAGAGATTATTTAGTCAGTCTGGCAATAGAGAGGAATTTTTCCCCCAGGGAGTTCAAGAAAATAACAATCCACAAGAGATTCTTCTGGGTGACACGGAGACAAAGACCGGAAGCCTGAGTTTTAAAGGTGGAGTCAGGTTTCACAGTTCATGAAGACAACGGAAGTGTGTCATCTTGTCCTGCCAGCTTAGGGCTCAGAGGCATATTAAAGTTTTAAAAGTTAACAAAGTTCTCAGGTCATCAATAAGCTATGGAGCTAAGTCCAGTGAAAATCACTTTTACAGGGGTGAGGCATCATTGGTTGGCTCTCCCCCCTCCTCCTTCTCCTGAGAGCGAAAGCAGAATTTTTCCAAGCCGCTTGTCCAAGGGGGGGGGAAAATCCCCCTCCCTCCAGCCACACCTCCAAAGAAATCCGAGAGTTTAACGATTTAAATTGCTGAAAAGTCCATCAAGACAAAAGAAAGGGAATGAAGAGAGGAAGCGCCTCACCACACCGTGCTGCTTCCTTCAATTTTGCATCGTCCGATCAGCCTTAAGCGAGACGCACGCGCGCCCTCCGAGACTGCTCCTCGATGCCTGGAGCGAAGCGGAGAGACCCCCACCAGCCACCGCCGATGCTAGGGTCCTCCGCGAAGCCGCTCCTTTGGCAGGACGCCTCTCCGGGGCGTCCTGTGCCCCCCCAGAAGCGGGGAAGCCCACCGGGGAGCGGGAGCGGGCAAGGGACTTGCCCGTCGCCGTCAGCTGCCGGAACCGGAAGTCGGCCATCTGGGAATTTTGTGCTGCCTCTGGAGCCTCAAGAGTCGGAAAGCAAGAGGCAGAGGAACAGGCTCCCCCTCTTCCCAGTGTGCCCATGCACAGAGCTGCCAGAAGGCAAGAACAGTTAAAACAGAAGGGACAGGAGAAAGGTTTGGAGGTGATTGGCTCCTCCCATAGGACATAAAGGAGAAGCAAAGGCACATGAATCTTTGCAGGAAGCAACTTGGTTCATGCTGGTCAGTTTACCTTCTGAAAATACGTTTGGACTCTTTGCTCTGTGTGACCTTGCCAAGCGAATTGCCAATTAAGTCTTTGGCAGCATTTTCAAAGAAGATAAAGGTGGGTATTTATCAGCCTTACCCCAAAGGACTTTGGCAACCTGCTGTAGAACTCTTTACTACTATTTGGAACTCATTATGGGCTGCGAATGAATATAATTCACAGCCTTTGAAATAAAAAGAGGGTTGTCAGACTTAATCATGGGCATTTTACCGTATAAGGAACCCTATTTCAGAACAATTATGGACATTATTATTTACTATTATTATTAGTAATATCTTTTGACACTATTGTAAACAGTGATAATTCTTGCCTATTGCTGGTCTTTGACCATAATAAAGTTTTTATGATTATTGCCACAATCAGGCAAAGATATATTTTTGGGAAAAGGTGTCGCCATAACATAAGTGAACTGTTTGGATGTTGAAAAAAATCTCCCTGGAGACGAAAGGTAGCTTAGTGTCTTTAATATCAAATCATTTACTAAAAGGAAGAAGGGATTATATTTTCTATATCTGTTATTAAAGAATTTTGAAGAGTATACAGGTAGTCCTTGATTTACAGCAGTTCATTTACAGATCATTCTATAAAGTTGTAATGGCACTGAAATGAGTGACATGAGCATTTTTAACACTTATGACCCCAGCATCCCTATAGTTATGTGATCAGAAATCAGAATGCTGGACAATGGACTCATATTTATGATGGTTGCAGTGTCCAGAAGTCATGTGATTAGCTTTTGCAATCTTCTGACAAGCAAAATCAATGGGGAAGCCAGATTCACTTTATAAATGTATAAATGTTTGGAAAGAGCAAATATTAAACTTGTTTGATTAATATATATTTTTTGAAATCTTGAAGTAGCAGATTATGGAAGGCTGCTAGAATCTGATAACTGAGCTCATTGACCACCACTTGAGAGGAAAAGTGAGGAACTATGAAATATGCATTGCAACAATTCTGATACATTCTTTTCCCTGTACATACTGGTGTGCGCTGTCATAGCCCAATTACAAAGGGCAGGGCTTTCAGTGTGATGTTAAGACACATGTTTTGTCATTTTGGCATCGTTGTAGTTTGAAATGGACACCTGCACTGGAACAAAGCTCTCAGGTTCAGTGGAATTCAACAATTGCCCTTTTTGACACTAAATATGTCTATCTCTTCTTCCTTTAGAATTCTTCTCTGAAGATTGAACACACCAATATTCTGCCACTAGGAATATCTAGGGCAGGACACTGACTGAATGTGACTTAAATGGAACCAAAAGCCATAAAGTCCATTTTGGATTATTATTCTGAACCTGCTTTTCTTCATAAAGTGAATTCCAGCATCTCATATGGCGACAGTCATAATACAATGCATACAAACACATTTAATATAGATTTAAAAAATCAAATCAGCATTATAACCATTATTGCAGAAGTAACAAGAGACTATGAATTAAATAAATATGCAGTCAAATACAGCAATACGCCTCTAATAAACTACATGTGTTCACATAGACCCAACATTGGAAGGATTCCTTCGCAGCCTCCTGAGATATCTTCTGTGGTGCAATGTACCTTCTGAGTAGTTCTTGTAATTTATGACCGGCACTTTCCTGCACCTGAGCCAGGAAAATGCAAGTGATGGTGGAAGTATTTTTTTTCAATCTACAAAGCCAGAAATTTTATGAAACAATGCCAAGTAGAAACTAACTTGCTTGTAAGTTGGGTTTTGTGCAGAACTACAGCTCCTTGGGATGATAATGTAGCACATACACACAAGCCAGGGCTGAGATCAACATAAACCTTCATAAATCCTCTATGTAAAGGTAATAAGAAACAGACCTCTTTTAATGCATGGAGCATGGATATCTAATTTATTAGAGACTTTTATCAGAGACTCATCGACTTTAAAGGGGAAAATATTAGATGATAGTTGTATGACGCACGTGTATGCAATCACAAAATTATTATTTTTTGTAATCTGTGTAGTTTTGTGGGTCAATACAAAATCCAATTGACTGTCCATTGTCATCTTTAAGGTGCTCCCATTAATAGGAATAATACCACCAATGTTATGTCTTATTTCCATTTGCAGCTTTAGGCTTCTGTGGTTAAATAATGTTTTATCTAATAGCCAGCAAGAGATAGTATAATTTTACATGGTTGATAACTTTCTGCAAATATAGTTGGGAAGACTAAATTACATCTGGATTCTTTCTTGAAAGAGAATCAAACCTAGAAGTGTGTGTGTGTGTGTGGGGGGGGGGGGGAGGACAAAGATTCAGGGCAACTAACTTGTGTTTCATGTAAAATACCTCTGAAGACTTCTGAATGAGAACTCAAAATAAATAGAGAAGAAAGGACAGTGAAATTGGTTTCATAGATACCTCCTAAGATAATAAATGAGTCTTACTTAAGAATCTGAGAGATGCAGATATGTTACTGCTGTGAAAAATAGAGGATGAAATGTGGTATTCCAGGTCACAATGATGATTCATTCCTTTTGCATCCCAGCTTTCTTTCAAGGAGCAAAGTGCTGCCTTTACTCATAAAAGTACCAGATTGTGATGTGCCAGTCTGATAAAATGAAATTTCATAAGTACAGTAAACCCTTCATTTAATGCATAACACCTACTAACTTCAGCTACAAGGAATGATCCCCCCCCCGTTTGAACTTCTCTTTCATTTAAATCAAGGGTTGCTCAGCAAATGACACTTGCTGTATGTATGTCTACTGAAAACTCCTATTGCAATCCATGAATCTTAAAAAAATTCTTAAACTGGATGGAAGCTTGGTTAGATATATTACTAGTGCATCGTTAGAAGTTACAACAACTTGTGTCGGAAAGTATGTTCATAATTCTTATTCCTGATTTCTCGGTTTAAAAAGTCCCTAAAATGATCTATCATTCTAGAAAAATGTACATGTATGGAAGAACAGTTGCTATAATTTGTCTTTGGGAGGCACTTAGCTTTTATTCTACTTTCCTTAAATGGAGCTGGAAAAATTCTCACCTAAAAACTTAGGACGTTGTTGCTGGCCAACATTGATGAAAATGGGCGAGGTGATCCAGTAGACTGACTCATTGGAGAGCAGTTTCTTCTACCCATCATTACATTAGCTGCCTGATATCAGGTTTTTTTATTCAGTCCACGGGCAATGTGCATGATATTCAACCTTCATTTAATAATGTCTAAAAACTACCTAATACCTACCTAACTCATGGTCACTGACAGAGCTTCATAAAAATGTACTCAAATGAAAGAATCCATGCAATTCATTGAAGCCAAGGCAGATCAATTCATCTCCTTCAAGAGTTCCATGTATGTGGATCAGACCACACAGAGTGTTTTGAATGAGCGCCAGTGTCATGGCATGTGCATGGGAACTTGCTTATACGTTTGTATTTTTCTAGCAAATATTTTCGGATTTGTATTTGCTTTGCCTTTCCTATAAACCAGCTCCCGGCATAACCCATTAACATTTGGAAATTTGCCAAACCCAGATGTTAACATCAATTTGAACTTCCAAGTCTAACACCAATATCTGGGGCTGAAGGCAAACAAGGAAACAAAACTCATGAGATGGTCCACACCATCAAACTTAGTTTGTGAAGTGAATATGCCTCAAACAGAAAGCTATATCCCTGATGTAATTGTGTGTTTATCATAATTAAGACTGGGATTCTAGTTTGAACAGCTCCCCCCACCCCCGAGGTATTTTTGTTGTGTTTCATTGTATTTCATTCTGGAAAGAATGATAAAAGCAACAGCAAAACTTTAAATACACATATAGCATAAACACAATATAAAAACAAAAAAAATTCACTGGTTTTCTTTCTTTCCATGTTTGTAGAAGCCAATTCTAGGGAGTGAGGAGGAGGGCAATGTCAGAATCTAAACATTTATACAATATGAATAGAGAATAATTTGTTTATCCATATATTTGGCTCAAGCAAGTCAGATTTATTATCGTATGGAATGTTTCAATGTGTGTAAATTGTCGGTGGCCCCCTTTTATTCCAAAAACATTTCAAGCTTATCTGGGGGATTTGTGAAGAATTTTAAGGACCAGAGAAGTGTAAATTGCCCTCTCAATTACAATCCGATCTGACGTCAATCTTACGCCTGGGAAATGTGGTATGATACAAGTGTCAAAGAAAGGTGTGCATTTCTAAGTCAAAGCAGTCATTATTGTATAAGTCCATCTCTTCTCCTGTTCCTATCAATCTTTATTTTTTTCACTTAGAAAACACTTGGCTGCTATTATTGCTCTCATCTTTAAAAAGACCATTGCTACAACTGTGACAAACACATGCTCTTTTTTCCCCCAACATAAAATGCAACCATTGTCATGCTTCACTGGAAGCAGTGAATAACAATTCTTTGTTTTTATTCACTTTTTCAATATATCAAGTTAGGAACAATGAACTCAAAACTCGCTGCAGCAAAAGGCAATTGCTAGGAACGGTATCAGGATTGACCTCTGTCCCTAATTGGAGTATGCAGTTCAATTTGGGAATGTATTCCTTCTTTGTGAAAGTGTCTGCTTCAAAACATACAAGATGTGCCTTTTGTTCCTGCTTTAGGGCTTGGAATTGCTTAGTATATAATGAAAAGATATTGAGGCTTTGGAAAAAGTACAGAGAAGAGCAACTAAGGTGATTAAACATATGAAGTGGCCAGGTAGAGGGCCGGGGTTCAGGAGTTCCAGATGTTTGACAAATTTAAAGAGAGTTGGTTTAATATCATGGTTCCAAATAATGCTCCCAATCAGTTCAAGACTCTGAGGTCGTGGCTTTCTCAAAGATCCTATTTATTGGGTACATCATATTGGCACGATCAAATGTGAAACCAACTCTGAATAATTCCCACCCTTTGGTATAATTAAAGAATAGATACTGGCCTTGTGTCACATTAGCCAACCAAGCAGGTGATGAACTTTTCAGCACTTCCTCCTGCCGTTGCTAGGGCACGTTGAGCTGGCCTTTGTTCTCACGAGCCTTATCGTTGTTTTGTCTGGCACTTTGAAGGAAAATATTCTACATTCCATAAGTCCCCCCTCTCCCACTAAGCATGGCAACTAAGAAATGAAGCAGAGAAAAATGTGGCTTCAGCTAGAATCGTTTCAAGAGTTGAGAATGGGTGCTTCATCACTGGAGGTCTTTAAGAAGAGACTGGACAGCCACTTGCCTGAAATATTATCGGGTTTCCTGCTTGAGTAGAGGGTTGGTCTAGAAGATGTCTAAGGTTCCTTCCAGCTCTACTCTGATTGATTCTGAGAATTGAGTATGTCAAGGGAAACATGGAAACTGCACGAGGTAAGGATGTATTAATTTAAAAAGCATGTGTTATAAAACAAGAGGAGACATGGTCAAAAATGAACAGGTGCAGAGTGAATGCAAACTGAATGCAAATATGACCAATATGAAAAAAAGTACATTGAGGTGGTTTGATCATAGCAAGTGAATGAGGATCAAATTGTAAAATCAATACATAAAAGAAGGGTGAATGTCTTCAGACCATGGGGAAGTCCCAGAAAGTCATGAGTGGATGGAGTCGATAAGGTCCATAAAAAGAGAGAAGTAAGAAATTTAAAGGGCAAAAAGCAATAAATGAATTGATGCATGGATAAATGCATTGATAGCATTTGAAATGAATTGATATACAGTTTGTAAGGATAGAAAGTTACAAGAGATATAGTGAATGGCATTGGTGTAAAGTAGATTGAATAAGACCTTTTTCTTTGTTTACTTCTTTTAATTTCTTTTGTTCATGTTCTAGTTGTTGCAAAAGTTGCTGAGCTTCAAAAACTGTGGCCAGTAAGATTACACAGCATCTCTTCTAAGCAGTTGCTGGAATTGGATCAGAATGATTTTTCTTTTAAAAAGTATTTACAGGCCTTTAATCCAGGCCATATATTTTGCAGAGGTCTATATCATAATTGTACTCCCATGGCCTAAGTCACGCTAAATGAATTTCTATGCTATGGTATGATTTCCTGTACCAAACCTGAGATAAATTTTCATGTTGTTCATCATGTTGTTATCATTAACACATATGTAGATATCATTACAAGAAAGAAGATCTTAAGGAAGAGACCTTAAAAATATTGGACTGAGTAAGCACAGGTTTTTGCACTGCTGATTTTAGAGCACTGAAATTGTTTGTCTTGCTTGAAGCAGGAGTCTCTAACATCTTGTTAAATAAAAATATATATATTGGGCCCTGAAAAGGTTGGGAATAAAACACATGCTAGATAGTCTTTGCACTTATTTAAATCAATTGCAGATCATTCTACTGTCGTGCATCTTCGGAATCAGAGCTTATTTATATATTTGGGGGAGATCTAATACGTGGATATTGTGGTAGCATAAATTTAACAATCTGCATAAATAGCTCCATCCTTCCTTTGCTCATGACCAATCTCAGAAGGCACACTGTAGTAGTAATAGGTATAGCATTATCCTGGAAGTAGCATGCCTGTTGCTTTAGCCAACAAGAAAAAAAGAAATTTGTATTAGCAGAACCTCTCCCAATTAGGCATTGCAGAATAGGCTAAATTACCGAGGAAAGGATTTATGCATTTATTTTCAATGTTTCTAGATTGCCATGACTCTCAATAGCTTCCAGCATACTATACAATAACAATATACATTTTAAAAAAATCTTGAGTTGTATCAATAATTATCAACCTAAATTTAATAGTATTATCACCGTAAAAAGCATAATATAACACCAAGCACTTAATATGATACATTAACTTTGTTCCTTTTATGTTGCTTTTTGTTGTTATTGTTTCTTCAAGCCAGTGTTGAATCCTGGCTATTACCTGGATAAGTCTCTGCAGATTTAGAAGTGGCTGGCTGTTGCTTCCTTCCTAGAGTGAAGAGTGAGTGACTGGCCTAAAGATGATTATACTTGCTAGGGATAAAGGGGAGAGTTCTTTTTTCTTTTTCTTTTTCTTTTTCTATTTTCATCTTTCACTTTCTTTTTCCTTTCTCTCACTTTTTTGTCTTAAACCTATATCCTTGTTTTTGTAATTGTGTTATTTTACTTGTATAGTATAATTATAATCCATAATAAAATTATTGAAAAAAAATATTTATTCGAGTCTTAAATGTTGGCACATTGTACTGTGAGTAGTAACCCAGGTTAATCTAGTTAACTGATTTTCTGCCTATTGTGTGATTGCTAAATGTCTAGGAATCTTGCCAGAAATGAAAAATTTGCTCCTTCCTTTTATTAACAGAAAATTGATTGTGAAAAAAACAGCAAGTTTAAAAAAAAAATTATTTCAGATAGGCATACAAATGCAAGTTAGGAAAACTATATCAGGTTTCTGATGTTAATGATGCAACCATTGTCATTTTTTAGAAGTTTGCATCTATTATTGTTAAAGAATATGAAACTTTCTGCTGCTTCTGTTGCTTGAGTAATAAGGCTGTGCACTACTGAAAAAATAATGTAGAAGTGCTCAAATGTTCTTAAAATATAGCACACCTTTGCTGTTCCACAAACCATCCTTTTATTGTTTCAATGTAGTGACCCAAGAACATACAACTCTTAAAGCGGACACAGCATTTTACAACAGGTTACAGTTGAGTAGCATAAAGTCAGAAGCACTTCCAAATAATTTTTGAAGTTCTGTTTAGCTGCATTGGATATTCATCTCACATTCCAGAAACTCTACCTCCAGAGAATAAACAATTCTTATTAGGATGCGGACTCTGCATAACCGTAGGATGCGGACTCTGCATAACCTCTCACAATAAATAGCCATTTGTTTTTAAAAGAAAGATGGAATGGTTATTATTATTTTCTTTCTTCAATAGGAACATGGATTAATCCACATTTTAAAATATGTCCTTAAGCTGAAAATAAATAGAGTGGAAACTTGTGTTTTAGTAGGCTGAACAATCTATGAAGAAGATGACTCATGGAAGTGTAACTACAGAAGCGTGCAACATGCTTTAATTTTATTTGCAAAAAGAAATCAAGCACTTGAAGTGACTTATTTAACTTTATTACCAGATTTGGCCCTGACAGTCATTCCATTTCCATCTAATTTCATTTCAGGGTACTAAAGTTCCCACAGCAGATCTCAGTTGAAGCCGAAAGGTTGATCTATTGCAGGAAATATTTCTGATTTTATGAGCTTATGGGTTTATTATTTTTGTTTTTAAACTAAATTGTACTTGGATTCATTTCAAATCAGCATGTATAATGCAAACTTAAAGAGGGTGGTGGTGGGAGGGTATTATTCAACATAGTCAGATTTAAGCACATCCTAATTCTTTACCGGGCTTCATCTACCTTGGTCTTACAGATTTCAAAACTATTGGAAATCTTGCCAACCAACCCTTCGCAAAAAAGAGCCCCAATGCATACAATGGTCCTAAAACAACAAATTAATCAGCACCTGATTTCTTGTCTTTCAGAGTTGCCTTAAGGTGAAGAAAACCTGAACTGCAGAAGATCATGTTTCTATTAAAACAGGCCTATATGAAGCACATTCACAATACATTGCTAAGTAAGCATCCATTAAATTAAGTTGATTTAGCAGAAGCCAGAAGGGTCTTTTGGTGGAGATGGGAAGCTACTCTATTGTACTGTATTCACATTATTAGGCTCACCTCTAAGAACTTGCAGCAAACAATTGCTCATTAGTGGATTAGCAGTAATTACTAGCAGCAGTCATTTTCCTCAAGCAGTAATGGACCAATTTGCTGCTGTAATTGGACCCTACTGTTGTGGCTCTCTGGCTCTAAAGCTGTGGATTTCAGAATCTGCACCTTGTGCTTTCCATTTGGTAAGGTATCCACTAATGCTTGAAAAACACACGTCTTCCTCTGATTTAACACAAACCAAGAACTATAGACCAATTTCTTTATTAAATTCAGATTATAAGTTATTTGCATCTATTTTGGCAGAGAGTCTTAAAAAATATCTAAATAGTTTTATCCACTCTGATCAAAATGGTTTTTTTTAAACCAAAGAGACAAATTAAAGACAATCTGAGAATGATTTTGGATACTTTGGAGTAATATGAGGCCCATCCCGAAAAACAAATGGCTTTGATGTTTCTTGATGCACAGAAGGCTTTCGATAACATGAATTGGCAATTTATGTTCTTACAATTGGAACAGATGAATTTTGGTAAGAAATTTATTCAAATTATACAAAGGGTATATCATAAACAAACAGCAAAGATAATGGTAAATGGAGAACTGACAGACTCTATTGAAATAAAGAGTGGTACGAGACAAGGCTGCCCACTATCACCATTACTTTTTGTCTTAACATTAGAAGTTTTAAACAGAAAGATTAGAGAAGAAAAAGAAATAAAAGGAATGAAAATTAAAAAAGAAGAATGCAAGCTACAAGTGTTTGCAGATGATTTGGTTTTTATTCTTGAAGACCCATTAGAGACAGCATTCAAATTGTTAGAAAGAGTAGAGGAGTACGGAAAAGTAGCAGGTTTGAAAATAAACAAAGATAAAACAAAGATTTTGACAAAGAACATACCATTAAGAGAAAAGAAAGAGTTGTCGGAAGCTTTGCAGATTCAAGTCACAAACAAGGTTAAATACTTAGGGATATATTTAGCAGTTAGATGCAGCACTCTTAGGGAGGACAATTATATTAGACTGAGGTAGCAAATTGCAACTGACTTGATGAAATGAGAAAACCTACAACTATCAATGATAGGAAAAACCATTGATTCTTTAATCAATTTAATTTCTACAATTAAAATGAACATTTTACCCAGAATCTTATACCTGTTCCAGACAATCCCAATCAAATTGGGCAAGGACTTTTTTGAAGATCTAAACAAAATCGTTTTGAAGTTTATCTGGCAAGGGAAAAAAGCAAGAATAAAACTCAAATTGCTACAAGATGCTAGAACAAGTGGAGGATTGGGTTTACCTGAATGGGAGTTATATTACCAAGCAACAAATCTGATGTGGATTAAGGAGTGGATAATACTAAAAAAGTCTAGATTATTGAATGTAGAGGGTCATGATTTACTGTTGGGATGGTATGGTTTTTTATGGTATAAGGGAACTAAAGCACATGGTTATTTTAGAAGACATTATATAAGGGAAGCTTTGCTATTAAATTGGGAAAAGGTTAAAAGATTACATTACTTAAAAACTCCAGTCTGGATATCAACCATTGAAGCATTTTCATATCCAATAATATATAAAAAGGAACAAACAGTTAGATATGTTGAAATATTGAATGCAGAGGGTGAACTCAAATCTATCCAAGAATTGAAACAAGAAGGAATAGAAATGAATTGGTATTCATATATGCAGATACACTCTGGATATAATGAAGATAGAAAATCAAAAGGTCTTTACAACAAAATGATTGAGCTAGACAAAATTTTAACAAGTATTGATGAAAAAGTAATTTACAAATTATATGGATATTTATTAGAGGTTAAACTACAAGAGGAACAAGTTAAAGAACCTATGATAGCTTGGGGAAAAATTTGGACATGGGATTGAGTTAGAGAAATGGCAGAAATTGTAGTCTCAAAATAATAAAATGACAATGTCAACTGCATATAAAGAAAATTTGTATAAGATGTTTTACAGGTGGCATCTACCCCCAACGAGAATTGCAAGAATGTCCAAGAATAAATTGGAAAAATATTGGAAATGTCATCAGATACCGACTCATATTACCACATGTGGTGGACTTGTATTGAAGCTAAAAGATACCGGATTAAAATCCCCATGTGGTTGGCGAAAATGATACACAAACACATAGACCTTAAACCAGAGATTTTTTTTTTACTGGGAATCATACCAGATACTTACAATAAAGACTTGAAATATCTGATTGTAAACTTTTTAACAGCAGCTAGAATTGTATTTGCAAAAAACTGGAAAAATGAAACAATACCAAAACAGGAGGAAGTTATTCAAAAAATAATGGAGTGTGCTGAAATGAGTAAATTGACATTTGAAATTAGAAAACAAGAAGATGAGCAATTCTATAAGATATGGGATTTGTTTTGTCAGTGGCTTGATAAAAAAACTGGAAATTAAAAATGTTTTATTTATGTTTCAATTGAAGGACATAAGTGATAATACAAGCATGTTGTTAAATAGATTAATAACGATACAATGAAAGACTGACATATATATGAATTGAATAATTTAAAATATTTTGTTTTAAAATGAAGGATAAGTATAATAATGAATCTATGTATATTTGATAGATGATTGGTGATATTATGCATAACTCTAAGTAGTGATGTATATTATAAAGATATCTTGTTGATAAATAGTTTAATAAGGAAGTAATGAAAGATTGGTACATGAATGAAGTGAATATTTAGAATATTCTGTTTAAAAATGAAGGAATAACATTTGTGCTTGAATGTATGATGTACAAGGACAATAATGAACATAAGCATACTTGATGGATGATTGGCGGGACTATGCATAATCGAAAGTAGTGATGAATAAACATAAACAGTTGTAAAAAAAATTTACATTGTAAAAATAATCAGAATCAGATAAGTGATTACATAAAGGTATATTGTTATTAAATAGACAATCAAGGACGCAAGGGAATTAGGTTTGCTGAAAAGAGAGAAATATTAACTGTAATTGAATATATGATGTACAATGAAAGTGAGGTAGTTAGTTATATTGATGGAAATTTTGTGATTGTATACATAATTGAAAATATGGATGCACAAATGCTTGTAACCAAACGACATGCTGTATGTAATGGATGAGCATTTTATATGTTTTCTTTTATGTTTAAAAAAATTAAAAAAAAAAGAAAAACACATGTCTCCCTGCGCTGCCCAAATGGCTGAGTCGGGGTCCCAGTGGCTTCCTCTTCCCAGAATAGGCCCAACGGATCACCCACGCCTGGCACCATCTCCTGGACAGACCCCTGGCCTGGCTGGAGCAGCTCCTGCCCACTTCACCCCTGCTTGCTGACCTCAACAACACCCTCTCAACCGGGCGTCCCCACCAGCAGGGGTGTGGCTCACCTGGGGCCACTGCCAGCCCCGTTCCTCCGGGATCTCACAGAGGACCTCTCAGAGATTCAAGCCTCCCTGGCCAGTCGCACCCAGGATCTGCACCAGGCAATGGATCAACTTGTCAGGGTGGAATTTCAGCCCTGTTCCCCTCCTGGGGTAATTGTATTTAATGAGGGATGAACCGTGGTTTTTCCTTGAAGTATACTTCAAAATTAAGAAAAATAAACCTGAGTTATAGTCTAAGAAACACATTTTATTGTAAAGAAAACGAAAACAAAATTTACTAGCTAATGACTACATTTAGGCAGTGTTCCTGCCTACCTTCTTGGCAGGCAAACAAAAAAATTAAAAAGAAAAGAATGTGGACATGCGTAGTGAGCTTAGTGATACGAGTCAGATCAGTCTACCGTATGTCTTAGAGTTTAAGCACAGCTGGCAAACAAAAAAATGTAGTGACACAACTGCACCTCCTGGCCAGGCATGGCCACACCGCCCAAACCAAGCTCAGCCTCCTTCTCGCGCTGAAGATGCAGAGCGAGAAGGAGCTGCAGAACATCTGCATCAGCTGAGTGACCAGAAGAGGGAAGTGGCGACCTGTGAGAGGAGGTGGCCCAGCTGAAGCTGGAGCTCCAGAAGTTGGAGATGGAAGCCACC